>NC_052049.1:87395804-87583304 GCF_903992535.2 Arvicola amphibius | reverse complement strand
CTCTTCTGGTGTGTGTGTGGGGGGGGGGCTGGGAATT
Source organism: Arvicola amphibius (assembly GCF_903992535.2). Taxonomy (NCBI): domain Eukaryota; kingdom Metazoa; phylum Chordata; class Mammalia; order Rodentia; family Cricetidae; genus Arvicola; species Arvicola amphibius. The sequence goes on along the minus strand of NC_052049.1, from coordinate 87,583,267 downwards.
TTAAAGCCTCTGAAGAGCTTTCCTCCCCTACTTTGGAGTTGTTCAGTTGAAGACAGATCAGATGTTTAATTGGTTAGCAACTGTAGTGAGCCATGTTCTGATTCAGTCTTGAACTCTGAGCTGGTCCATCCGCAGGGGACTTGCTGGTGGGAATAAAGAGCTGTCAGGCTTTTGTCTCAAATCAGCAGGTTGAAGAAGAAAGTTATCTTGGAGATTCACTGTCTTTCCTATCTAGCCGTGGCCTCTCTCAGTTCTATCTGCCCTTCTGCCTTCCTATTGTTTAGCTAGAATTACTCACCCTTTAGTTCTCTTTCTCCAGGTTTCAATGAGCCTCGAGATCAAATTAAATCCTTTGTGTGTGTGTGTGTGTGTTCAACCCATTGTGCCCTCACCTATGAAACAGTTCTTACTACCTGTTCATTGTGGTCACTTTTAGATTCTTTAGGACAGGCACTGCGACCATCCTTCACTGCCTTGTCCTCACACATGGTACACACCAGCTCCCAGCCAAAACTGACTGTGATCATCAGTTCTTACCTCTTCCTGTCCTTTCTCACCTCATTACCAATCACTTTGCTGCTGTGTGCAGGACATACTATCTTCTTGAGACGGCTGTAACAAAATATTGCTGGGTAAGATTTTGTCTTTTGAGATCACATTTATACTTTATGAAATGCAGATATCAACTGTACACATGTCATATTTGGACAAATCCCTAACATAGGCGAAGCTCCTGTGGAGATACAGAACACCAGCATTATCCAACAGAATCATAACTATTGCCTTCTTTTTTCTACCATAGAAGGTTTAATTTTCAACCAGGAAAGGTCACAGGTTCAACATGTCTAACTCAGTCATTTGATATTTTTTTTGGATGAGTAGCGTGGAACTTGGGGCTTCATATCCACTCTATAGGCATTTTATCACTGAGCCATGACCCGAACTGTTTACTGGGGGATTCTACATAGAATCTCTACCATGCCCGGGCTTTAAAGCATATTTAAACAATGTATTTGATGATTTTCATCCATAAATATTCCCCAATCTTCCTCTGGAGCCCTTCTTTCTAATACACCTTCCTTTCTTCTTCACACACACACACTCTTTTATATGATTAAGTTTTTATATGATTAAGTTTTAAAAATTAGTTTAATTAATGACTTTAATTAAATGTGCATAGGTGTGGGGTTATTTCCTGGATTGGGGGGCCCCTTCTCAGTGGCTGCATATATGAAGGAAAATGAGTCCTCCTACCACAGCTGTCACTAACTGCCTCATTACATTCACAGCCGTACATGACGCTTCTCCTATGCTTTTTATGTTTATACACTAAAGGGTCTACTGGCAGGAAATGGTCTCACTAACAATTAAGAGGGGGTTCCCATATCATTTAACATAATCAAGGTAATCCACCCATGGGTATGCCAAAACGACCTGTCTCCCAGATGGTTCTAGATCCTGTCAAGTTAAGAGTTAACACTAACAGTGTCCTAGTATTGTTGTGTGTAGGTGCTCTGAGATGGATTCACAATTTAGAGTATATGGGGAGGTAACACACATAGCTGATCACATCATCAAGCAAGCACCATGTATATCCTTCATATGCCCTCTGTCAATGACATATGTTCCCTCTCTTTTTCTTAGTAGACAGAATTTATACACAATAATGTACACAATTGAGTGTGCAGCTTAAGGCACTTACTCCTACATCTTATGAAAAAATAAATACATAATGAGTTTTGGAAACAGGAAAGCAAGTTTTGCTTTCTTTTTTGGGAAACAGGCAAAGCTGGGACAATCATGGCATTTATTAGTACAGCCTTCAAAATAATGCATCAGGGCAAGGGATGGAAGCAGATTTGGTACAGGACTGGCCTAGGAATGCAGACCTGAGAATGTAAGTTCTATTTTAGACAAATGAGGGACACCTTACCAGATCAAGGTCTTAACAGCAAGCTTGAAACTTTAGACTTGAACCCAATGGTGGTGAGAAGGCAAGGAAGAATTTGTGCTAGGGGCAGGGGAAGCTGGTTTTGCATTTTTGAAAGGTCACTGTGTTGGATGGGTGGAGGGGACTCATAGTGGTAGGGATGTTGGCAAGCAATCGGTGTCAGTAAAGACATCGCTCCCAGGCTCCCAGTCAGAGCAGAGAGGAGGGTGTGTGCTGAGGTGAAGTGGCAGGCAGTTCAAGAATTTCTCAGAAGGTTTTCAACAGGGCTGACTGAGAAGCCAATGATAATGGCACTGCGATTTGTCTCTACTGCATGTACTGGCTTTTTGGGATCCTAATCTGTTTGGATGTACACCTTCCTAGGCCTGAATGGAGTGGGGAGGGCCTTGGACTTCCCACAGGGCAGAGTACTCTGCCATCTTTTAGGACTGGAGGGGGGGGGGAAAGGTGGGTGAGGGAAGTGGGAGGAGAGGAGGAAGTGAGAATTTTGAATGGTATTATTTAGAAAGTAATAAAAAATTATTAGAAAAAAGAGAAAGTTCTCAAAGGAAGAGATCCAAAATGGCATTTGATGGAGGGTGTCCCTGAGAACCCAGTTGTGGTTCCCTTCTCACATCTACTCTGTGCATTGGGATTCCCATCAGCACATCCCAAGGGAACCCCAAGATTATCAGCTGTTTTTGTTCGACAAATACTTTTGACTGTAATTACTGTTCTTTTGTTATTTTATTATTAGTTTTTAATTTACTGTATTTTGAGACAAGGATACCTGTAGCCAGTTTCAAAGATGATTTATTGCAGAAAATGATCTTGAACCCCCTCCCCCACCTCAACCTCCCCAGAACTGAAATGATGGTCTTATGCTACCATACCTAATTTATGAAATGCCAGAATGAAATTCATGACTTTATACATGCTGGGTAAATAGTCTACCAAACTTGTACCTTCATCCTCATTATTATTATTATTATTATTATTATTATTATTATTATTTGTGTGTGTGATGCTTTACAGATTTTGTACAATTTTTGCACAGAGGCTATGTTAATCTTCTCTGCATTTTAATATTAGTAAATATGCTGACTAATTAAGCACCTCTTTCACTATGTTATTTGTTGTTTCTCCATACTGCCCAAACTGATCTGCAAACTCATCAATCCTCATGCCTCACAGAGTGTTGAGCAGCTAGGCCTATATCATATATCCAGAGTATTTACCAAAATGTTGGGGGTCTGTTGTGTGCCGCACATGACAGATGTAGTCATTAATAAGATAGATAGTCCCTGGTCACTTTGGATAGGTGGAGACGATAAAGAGGAAAATGAATGACAAAATGATGATACTTACAGAAGACTGGTGTGTGCCTGGGAGCAAATAAAGAAGACAGTAGGTAGAGAAGAAAGGAAGAGTAGAGCTCTCTGATGCGGTGATGAGTTTTGAGGAGGCTTGAGGGATGGAAAGATCCAGGTTTGCAGAAAGCCAAAAGGAGTAACACATGAAAAGATCTCAAAGTGTTAGTGATTGAAAAGCGATAGATAGTAAAGGAGAGCACTAGGTGTGCAGATCCTGAGATGGGAGAGTGCGTGTGTATTGGTGTGTTTGTAGGCCTGAGGTTGATGCTGCCAATCATTCTTAATCTCTCAATTTAGTCAGTGAGGGGAGGTCAGTCAATCCAATCCTGAGCTCACTGATTTGGCTAGTCTCACCTAGCCAACTTGCTCTAGGGATATGCAATCTGTCTTAGTGACTTTTCTATTTCTGTGATGAAAACCACAACCAAGGCAACTTATAGAAGAAAGAATTTATTGGGGGCTTACAGTCTCAGAAGATAAATCCATGACCATCTTGCCAGGAGCATGGTAGCAGGCAGGCAGGCATGGTGCTGGAGCAGTAGCTGTGAAATTACACTCTTATTTGCAAGTAAGGCAGAGAAAACATACAAGGGCATGAGCTTTTGAAACTCTAAAGCCCACTCCTAGTGACATACCTTCTCAAACAAGGCCCCACCTCCTAATCTTCCCAAACAGTTCCACAAAGTGGGAACCAAGCAATCAGATATATGAACCTATCTAGGAAGAGGGGGCATTATCCCTGAAAGCACACACTACCTCTGCCTTTCCAAGCTGAAATTAAAGGGGAACTGCCACGCCCACCCAGCATTTATGTGGCTTCTGTGGAAGAAAGCTCAGCTTATCCTAGTTACATAGCAGTGGCATTAGCCACCAAGCCACCTCTGCACACTCACCTTATTGGACGTTATCGTTGTTGTGTTCTTTGCTTGTTGTCGAAAAACCCCTCTGGACTTGGAGGTTTCTGGGTGGGCTAGGCTATCTGGTCAGTGAGCCCCAGGGATCATCCGGCTTCTGCATTCCCAGTGACCTTTGTGAGAAACAAAGAAAGAATAATTTCTGTGTCACACAAGGGAACACAGAATCAAAGTGAACATGGCTCAGTGAGGCAATTTCTGTTTTGAAAATTGTATGCCAGAACCCAACTCCCCCGCCTTGCGCTGCGCTAGTAAACAGAGTAGAGCAGTAAGTGAACTTAGCTGTTATTCTGATATGAGTGGTAACTATGTCTTTCCCCATGTTGACAAAAATAATTTCTTACAGTAGGACCACAAACACACTGCCATGATTGGCTATTTATTTATTTATTTGTTTATTTATTATTTTTCTGAGTAGACTCTGGAGATCAAGTTGAGGTCTCCATGCTTGAACAACAAGCACTTTACCAATTGAAGCATCTCCCCAGACATTCTTTGGAGAGTTTTGAGGGCAAAATGAAACCACAGTTTGGAGCAGGACAAGGTTGGAAGTACAGAAGGAGTAAGGTATTTCATGTTAAATGAAGAATGCCATTTAAATGAGGCAGGGTTCAGAGCCAGGGTTTTTTTTAAACCTGGATGATACTGACATTTATGGTTGGTTGGTTCTCTCTTGTGAGAGGTTGTAGTTTGCACTATAGGATTTTAACCCCTGGGCCCTGGTCTTTATCCAATAAACACCTCTATTGTTCTCCTTGTCTCAGTTTGCCTACTGAAAGTCTCGAACCATCTCTAAATGCCCCTAGAATCTGGAAGAAAACCAGTTGCTTACACTATTTTGGATAATTCCTTCATAATCCTTTTCCAAAGGGTTCATTATACCTAGATACACTTGTCTGACTTCTGACCCCTACCCTTAATTTTATTTATTTATTTATTCATTTATTTATTTATTGTAGGCAAGTTGTCCTATAGCTCAGACTGCTCTTCAGCTCACTATGTAGTTGAGGATAATCTTGAGTTTCTGATCTTTCTGTCACCACTTCCTAAAACTGGGATTTCTGGTGTGCACCTCCATGCCCAGTTTATACAGTGCTGGGGTTGAATCCAGAGCTTTATGCCTGCGAGCTGGGCACTCTGCCAGACAAGGTTCATCTCCTACTGCCCTTGAGCATGATATGAATGCAAATTCAGAAAACAACTACATAGTCTTGAATTTTATATCCTCTGCATGGATATACGATTGCAAAATCTCACAGAGATACCTTGGGAACTCAGTGAGTCAGAAGGTTTTGTGAAGGGTGTAGCTGGGAAGAAATATTAAGTAAATGTCTTTTAATGTCTGTGACCTTGACTCCTAGTACCGTTTTGTTCCCTGATGCCTCACGTCCAATGAAGTAGTCAGTAAACAATATTACAGTCGTCATAACTGTTGCTATGGAGATTGGCACTCAAGCTCTCTCCAGATCCTCCATCATTCTTTCTTGACTTCTCTGCCTGACATTCTGACCCTCATTCATTCTTTTGTGGGAACTCCCTTCATAAGACTTCTCAGTATATTCGTCAGAGCTTCCTCTAACTCCACCTTGCCTGTGGCATTTGAAGTGGGGAGATGGGCTCACTTCCTTGTTTTTGAAATCTACTTTCCGGGCTGATTTGATGACTACACTATGAGTATTTTTTCTTTCTCTTTTGAGTTTTATAACTTGATTTGACAATTAAAAGTTAGTTCTCATCCACATAGACAGTAGTTTTTTTCTTTATTTTTGAGTCAAAACACTTTATTTAGAAGCTTGGGGAAAGGTTGAAGAAGTCCATTCTGCAGTACAGATCTTAGACATTTCTTCATCACTAAGAGAGACAGTAGATATTTTTTAATGTGGTAATAGGGACCTAGCATGTTAAAGTACAGAGTTTGTTTGATGAATACTTATTTCCTTTATGTTTTCTAGACAAAAACACATGGATACTGTATGGAACATTCTTTATTCCTTTGGTCCAAACAACATTTCTGACCTCGGCATTAATGTATGCATTTGGAGTCCTTATCTCCTTCCTGGTCAGTTTTTTGATATCCTTTAAGGGGCACGTGTCTTAAAATACACTCATAGATGGGCTTGATCAAAATACATTACACACACATATGAAGTCCTTAAATGATAAGAATTTAAAGTGAAGAGTGATTAAGGAAGGCACCTGAAATATACTTCTGTTCCCATGTGCACACACATGCATGCACATATAGACCAGCATTCACATTTCTACTCAACACACATACACACACAGGGTGGGGGGACTATCATGGTTAATACCTATAACCACAGCATTGGGATGTTAAGATGATAAAATTGCGATGTGTTTGAATGACTGCCTAGAATACCCCAGGGAGAGGCTAGGAGTGTAAGTGACAGGCAGAGCTCTGATCTAGAGCCATCCAGTGAGAGGCTAGAGAGATATGGCTCAGTTGAGGAGTACTTGCCTAGCTTGTATGAGATGCCAATCCTACCACCATACTCCTCACACATCTGTCTTATGGAAGAGGGAAAATGCTAGCTTGGTGATGACTAGAAATTATTTACATCACCTAGTAGGTGCTCAACAAACAATAATTATGATTGCCTATGGCGAAACTAAACCCACTGATCCTATTCTGCTTGCTGGTTATTTTAAAGATTTATTTTATGTTTAATTATGTCTGTGACTGTCTCTGGGCATGTGTACATAAGTCAAGTGACCATGGAAGCCAGACAAGGGCATCAAACCTATTGGAGCTGGAGTGGCAGGCAGTTGTGAACTGTCTGAATAGGCTCTGGGAACGGAACCAGGGTCCTGCTTGCTCTTTTACAAAGGCAGTGCAGCTTTTGAACTTGGGCCTCATGGCTGATGGTGCATGAGAGGCTTGTGATTCCTAGGAAAGTGCTAGAACTGGGTAAGCTCCCCAGTGCTGGAGCTTGGGGAAGCAATGGCTTGGCTTCTGCTTCTCTGTGTTTGCTTTTCTTAGGTCGGGACTACCTTGGAAGGGACTGAACTGAAAAGATCAGACACAAGTCAAGCTCGATTCCTGCCTTCCTTTCCACTACCTCTCCTTGCTGTGTTCTCGTTGTAAAACTCCCTTCTTACTCTCCCCTCCACTGGTACAGCCGGTTCCAGCTGACCCTTAACTTGGGCTCTGAGACACCTGTTCCAGGAAGCCTGACCCACTTCTCCACCCATTTCCACGTTCAAGTCTGATGTCTCATACTCACTTACTGGCTACAGTTCAACCCTGTCAGTTTTCATTTGTCCATCACCCGTGAGATGTATGCTCAGAGTATGAGGGGAGTGTCAAAATATGTTTATTTTAAAAGTGGCATAAGTAGGGCATGCAGGCCGGTGGGTCAATTAGTCTTCAGGAAATTGCCAATAGGATGGTGACCACAGGAGTGGGAGGTGGAGGTTATTGATATACTTGTACCAGCCATTGGTTTATGTATGTTTATCTCCCAAGTGCCCAGATGAGATCACTGAAGGATCAAGGAGATCTAATTTCTTGTGCCAGTTTATTTTTAATACGAAATTGAGGGAGGATCTGGAGAAAAAGCTAAGTCAATATAATGTTTGCCTTGCAAGCAGGGAAACCTAACTCTAAAGCCCTGAGCTGTACTCACTGTGGATATGGTGCTGTGGTGGTGTGGTGTGCTGCTGTGCATCTGTACTCTGTGTGCTCACACATGGTGCTGTAGTGGTGTGCAGTACATCTGTACTCTGTGTGTGCACACACGGTGCTGTAGTGGTGTGCAGTACATCTGTACTCTTTGTGTGCGCACACACGGTGCTGTAGTGGTGTGCAGTACATCTGTACTCTCTATGCTCACACACGGTGCTATAGTGGTGTGCCGTACATCTGTACTCTATGTGCTCACACACAGTAATGTAGTGGTGTGCAGTACATCTGTACTCTGTGTGCTCATACATGGTGCTATAGTGGTGTGCAGTAATCTGTACTCTGTGTGTGCACACACAGTGCTATAGTGATGTGCAGTACACCTGAACTCTCTGTGTGCGCACACACGGTGCTGTAGTGGTGTGGAGTACACCTATACTCCTGTGTGCTCACACATGGTGCTGTAGTGGTGTGCAGTAATCTGTACTCTGTGTGTGCACACACGGTGCTGTAGTGGTGTGCAGTACATCTGTACTCTCTGTGCTCACACACGGCGGTGTAGTGGTGTGCAGTGCATCTGTACTGTGTGTGCTCACACACAGTACTGTAGTGGTGTTCAGTACATCTGTACTCTGTGTGCACACACATGATGCTGTACTGGTGTGCAGTAATCTGTACTCTGTGTGCACACACATGGTGCTGTAGTGGTGTGCAGTACATCTGTACTCTCTGCGTGCTCACACACGGTGCTATAGTGGTGTGCAGTACATCTGTACTCTCTGTGTGCACACATGGTGCTATAGTGGTGTGGAGTACATCTGTACTCTCTGTGTGCTCAGACATGGTGCTCTAGTGGTGTGCAGTACATCTGTACTCTGTGTGTGCGCACACATGGTGCTATAGTTATGTGCAGTACATCTGTACTCTCTGTGTGCTCACACACACTGCTGTAGAAGTGTTCTGTACATCTGTACTCTGTGTGCTCACACATGGTGCTATAGTGGTGTGGAGTACATTTGTACTCTCTGTGTGCTGGGAAGGGACTTGGAGATGTGCAGATACTGGGATTGCTACCCAACACACTTAACCTCTCAGTGAACCCTAGGCCAATGATGAGATGGCTCAGTGGGCAAAAGTAGTTACCAATCCTGAGAACCCAAGTTCAAGCCACCAAAGAAAGCCACATGATGGAAGGAGAAAACTGAAGCTCCCATAAGTTTTCACCTGACCTTTACATGAGTGCTATGTTATACATGCACAGGGACACACATAAAACAACAAATAAATGTAAAAAATAATTAAATTCAAAAGAGATGGATGGTGCTTGAGTTATGGCACCCAGCATTGTCTTCTGGAGTCTGCACATGGACACATGCACCAAAACATGTCTATACATAAGAGAATACTCTCCTCCACAGAACCTGGAAGAGGTTATGGGTCATGCGAATAAGAGTCAGAACATCAAACCTCTTGTTGAATTCTGTTGGGTTTTTCTGATTTTTGTATTTATTTAATTTGTACGTATATGGGTGTTTGTCTGCAGGTGTGTCTGTGCACCACTGTGTGCCGCTGTCCATGGAAGTGAAGGGTGGCGGAGCTCCTGGAACTGGAGCTACAGGTGCTTGTTAGCCACCATATGAGGGCTTGGAATTGAACTTGGGTCCTATGGAAAAGCAGGCAGTGCTCTTAACACACTAAGCTTTATCTCCAGCCCCTCTTGCTGAATTCTGTGCAGCGCTTTGTCCCCTTCTTATCTGTCAGCAGTAGCTGAGCAGTTTGACTTAGAAGTGATACATTGCAATTCCTATAGTGGGGAAAAAGAAAGCAGGGTCATGGTTTGGGGCTACTAAAAAGCTCAGTCTTCATCACTCCCAGCAACTAGGGAGTTCCCACACAGGAATGCTGCCTCTTCTGCACTCCTACACATACCAAACTGCACTCCGGAGGAGTAGCACCTTCCCCAGGGGAGGGTCCACCCCAGTCCTGTCTGGTGGTACCAGGCTCTAAGCAAGGATGTCAAGTAGAATGTGGGAAAAAATTAAAAAGGATAGATGTGTATCAGAGGGTCCTCTGCCTTCCTTCAAACTCCAATAGATTAGTGTAGCTATCTTGGCTTTGCCCAAGTGTCAAATTTTGTTTGGGGTTGTGGCTACCCTGAGTCTTGTATTGGTCTGTAAGGTATTAGTCACTGTATGGGCTCTGGATAATGCTAAATGACCTTTGCCAGATATGGCAGTCATTGCATTTCCCTAGGCCAGGCCCTGCCCCGCCTGGGAAACCTAGCAAGGTGTGTCCTCGCCACCCGCCCTGAAGTTAAACTGGGGCCAGGTTAGGCTGGGATCAGTCTCAGAGACTCACTCAAAGGAATAAGAAGCAAAGCACAGCGCCACCGAGCAGAAGGATGGGACAGGAGAGCCTAGCATATGCTGCGCATCAATGCAGGCCCCTGCTGACTCTGGCTGCTAGTCTCCTGCTCACCTGTGGATCAGGTAAGGACTGAACTGGAGAGACTCTGGGAGGAGAGGAAACAAGGTGCTCTGGCTTTTACAAGCCCCTCCGTGAGGTTGTCACTAGCAGCAGGAATCACAGCTATTGATTGAGAAGTCCCCCTAAGGCTCAGGGGCTTCAGTTTCAATACACATCTCACAGAACTGAATGACAAGTCAGAGTGAACTCAAGTGAGGGAGTTTATTGATTTAGTAGAAAGACAATAGGACCCCAAAGAGAGTCAGGTGCAGTAATATTGTCAGCAGTAGCTGTACATGTGGGGCGAGGAGCCTCAGGCTTGCTTGATCTGCAGTTAAATTGATGTATCAGGGAAAGTAAGCATTGGTATATTCCTTTTTCTTACCCACAGCATTTTATCCAACATAGAGCCAGTCTTAGATATGTTGCAGGTGGAAGAGAGATGCTAGATATAAAATATTTATCAGGGAGAATCCTTACTTTTATATAGAACAAAGGAGACTGGACTTTAGGCATAGTTCACAAGCTATTTTGAAAACTCTTCTCTATATTCTCTCTCTCTCTCTCTCTCTCTCTCTCTCTCTCTCTCTCTCTCTCCCGTGTGGTGTATGCATGTGTGCATGTGTGTGTGTGTGTGTGTGTGTGTGTACATTCATGTGCCATTGAGCACATGTGAAGATCAAAGGTTTCAGTTTCTCACCATCTACCTTGTTAGAGAGAGTTTCTTGTTCAGCCTCTACATATAAGTTAGTGTGTGACCTTTTAGGGACACAGTTGTCTCCATAGTGCTGGGGTTGAAGGCATGCACTCCTGCATCTGGCTTTATAGAGTTCCAAGGGTCAGGCTTGTATTGAAAGTGCTTTACCCACTGAGCAGCCTCCATGGCTTCAGGTTAACTACTAAAACTATTTTAATTACATTTATTTATTTATTTATATCTATTTTATTTGTGTATATGTATATGTGCATTCACTTGCATGCATGTGTATGGACTCACATGCCATGATGTCATGTGGGCATTAGAGGCCATTAGAGGACAGCTTGTAGCACTCTGTTTTCTTTGTCCTGGGTCCTGAGGTTCAGACTCAGATCATCAGCCATGGTAGTAATCTACCTTGCCTGCTGAGTCATCTCACCATCTCACACTGACTGTTTTTTAGCAAGCTTGTTTGTGCTTTGTAGAAATGGGTGCACAGTTCCTTTTACAGGTGGTCTGGTCAGTTATGGGGGAAAATTCTGGATGTCCATGATATGAGTCAAAAATCAGAACCATGGGAGTGAGTGGGAGTGGGGTGTCCTTTCCTTCCTGGTGTCCTGTTTGTTTCTTAGCTAGCTGTTCTGCCTGAGAGGCAGCCAGAACCAAGACTTGCTCTTTTCTCTCAGTTTTGAGTGAAGACTCCCTTCAAAGCCAAGGCTGTGTTATCTGGACTGATTTAAATGAGTTAATGAAACTATTTTGTTCAAAAATATTTGCTGGGTTTTGAGTGCCGCTGGCCAGGTACCTTCTCCTCAGTTGCTTACTTACAATCTTGTTCTCTGGTAATTTATAAAACTCTAGGCTTCTAATATATAAGAGAAATTTTCAGGGTGAACGTGGAACAACTCATGATCCCACGGGATTCCATGATCTGTCTGATGGGCAAGACAAATGATGGCACACATTGGAAGAACAGTACTGAGCTGGATTAGGCAACTTTGAAGCACAGAAGATGGGGACGCATGCTTCCACTGAGTAGTAGCATGGAATTTTCAAAACAGGAAACTGGCAGGGAATAATATAGCTCTGGGTCTCGAGGAGAAAACATTCCTGCCACAGGAGACTAAGTGGGCAAAGCAGAAGTCAGTAGCTAGCATCATATGTCTTTGGGTAGATTTGTGTGAGCTGAGCATAGAGTTGTGTGATGGGAGGACGCATAAGGGGAAGACTAGAAACAGAAAGGTGTTCTGAACATCTTCTCCAACCTGTTCATGGGTCCAAAGGATGAACTTTTCAGGTCTGTGCGTCATTTAGAGAAGTCTTTTAGGGTCATGGTGCCCTAACTGTAGAAAAGGGCTGTAAGTGTTTAAACACTGTAGAGTATCAGGAAACACACACACACAAACACACACACACACACACACACACACACACTCATATACACACACACACCCTGCAGAAAGAAGATCCATCATCCTCTAGTTCTCAACCTAGAGCCACCCAAACTTCAAACCTACACACTGTTCTACTCTGGCTTTGTGAGCAGTAAGTTTTGACTTTCCCACCAAATCTTTCCAGTACTTATGACACTGTTGTGCAAGGGACCACCCTCAATGTACCTAGGTGCCTAAGTATCTCTTCATTTACTCTCTGCTTTCTACAAAAACTCCTCCAAGCCTCTGAAGGGCTGAGGGCAGGAAGCCTTCAACATACTCCAAATTCCTCCTTCCTCCTTGGGCTCTCCTCCACAGCCCCAGCCCACCATAGCTAATATTGAATTATTCAAGTCCTGACAGTCAGGAGACCCTGGAAGAACATTGCAGTTGGGTTTTTTTGTGAGGTTATCAGTCACACACACTCTGAGTGGTAGGCAGGTTTAAACGACTGTTCCCAAATCGCTACAAACAGAGGTTCCATGGCTCATTCAGGCTTTGATTCTGAGAGCTGTTGATCTAGGTAACCCCATTGCTGTCTCAGGGAAAAGGAAGAGAGGTGGTCTGGGTTATAGGCAGGTGGCCTGGGTTATAGGCATCTGCTTTCTCCACCAACACCCTCAGGCCCTCCCAAAAGAGTCTCCTGGAATCAGTCCAGACACCCTTCAGGACTTTTGATATAAAATACTGGAAATTAGCTCCTTATCCTCTGAGCAGTAAAGCTGCTGCCAGGCAAAGTGAAAAGTCAGAGTCCAGTAACTGTAGAGTGTTGATTAACATTCTGATTCTTGTTATCAGTTGATAGACTTGTTATCAGACAAACCTCAGAGGCTACAGTATGGTCCCTGGACAAACCTAGCATATTGTAATTATTTTACTCTTGCTTATGGTTAGCTTATTGTGCCTAGTTAACATTAAATGTCATCATGTCTGTGTGTAGAGGGAGAAAACAATGTTTTATTGGCTTTGGTAATACGTGTGGTGTTGAGTATCCACTTGGAGTCTGAAAAGATGCCCCTGAGGGGGTACCTGCTGGAATTCCTAGGTGCTTGTAATGTAGAATAAGAATTATATAGTGTCCTAGTCACTTTTTATTGCCATGACAAAAATACTATAATCAAGGCAACTAATAAAAGAAAACATTTAATTTGGGGTTCCAGCAAGTTAGAGCCCAAGACCACCATGGTGCGGACCATGGCAGCAAGTAGGCATGGCACTAGGGATAACTGAGAGCTTATATCTTGAGATATAACCATGAGACAGAAAGCAAGGGAACTGGCATGCCATGGGTTTTGAAAGCTTAAAGCCCACCCAGGTGACATGCTTCTACCCACAAGGCCTTATGTCTTACTGCTTCCCAAATAGTTCCACCAAATGGGAACCAAGTATTCAAATATATATAGGAGAGATTATCATTTAAACCACCACAGACAGGAAGAGAGATGGGAATTGTAGCAGAAGCAGAAACAGGTTATTAAGAGAGAATACACAGGCTGAGAAAATGGTAAGAACTCTGTAGCATCAGCAAGATGACTTGAGTTCAGATCCTCGGAACTCATGTTAAAACAATAACAGCAAGAGCAGGTGTGATTAAACCTGTAATCCCAGCACCGTGAACCATGGTGGCGGGAAGATCAGTGTGGTGTGCTGGTTGCCAGGCCAGCACAGTCTTCTGAGAGATCCCGTCTCAAAGAATAAGGCAGTCAGTGATATAAAAAGAGATGTAACATCCTTTACTGGCCTGTGCAATACACTCACAAATAGATGTGTACATACATCAAATTCACACTCAGAAAGGAAGGAAGTAAAGGAGAAAAGAGAAGAAGAGAGGAGAGGAAAGGAAATGAAGAGAAAGAAAGGAAGGGAGGGAGGGAGGACAGACAAGGCATCCAGAAGAGGAAGTGGGCTGCAGTTGAGAGAAGGTCAGAAGCTCAATGGCAAATGCCGTACCGAGGACTGGGGCTTTTATTTGGAAAAAGAGTAGAGAATGAAGGGTGTGGTAGTACAGTGGGGGAGTTGACTTTGTCAGTCGAGTAGGGGTATAGAGAAGCAGTACATTGCTACAGTGGTTTATCTCACTTTAGTTAAGCTTTGTTGGCACAGCTGGGTAGAACGGTGTATTCTCTAATTATTTCTGCTTTAGTCTTGGAGAAACTGACATTCGGTGAAGTAAATTGAGGCAGAACCAGAAAGAGTTTTGTGTCCTTCATCCCTGCCTAGTGTGGATGAATTGATGTAAAAGACTGTGAATAGTTTCAGACATTTTTTGAGTCTGTGAATGTGTATTAGTATTGTAACACAGTGTGTCCATGGGTATGTATGAACATGCAATAGGAAGTATACTGCGTGTGGATTTGAGTGTATGAATGTTTGACTGAGACTACGTATGTGTGGGTATCGGTCCAAGTGTCTAAGCATATAAGTGTGCATATGTCTATGACTATGTCTATGCATATAAGTGTGCCAATATTTGTGTGCTTAAGTGAGTGTTTACATGAGTTTCTGTCAGCAGATCTCTGTCTGAGTGTTTATGTGTGTGCATCTAAGTATTGTTCATGTTTGTATCTGTATGTGTTGTTACAGATGCAGAGCTGAGCCTTTGCTGAAGGGTCCTTATGTTCCATGGCAAAGAATTGGGCCCTAGATATATAATAAGAAATAGCAATGGGCACAGTTTATTAAGAAAGGAAAGAACTCCCAGTACAGAAGTGGGTTAGTGAGTTGAGGAAAGCACTGGGCCATGACTGTCATGGCTTTTAAAGAATGATTATATACCAGCTGTCTCTCCCATGATTGTTTATCCTGGACTTTTCTTTAGCATGCTCCATTTGTTGTATGATAATCAGGTGGAGTGGGGCTATTTTCTGCCTTTGGTTTCTTTTATGTGTTCCTTTATCTTGTAGCATTCTTCAGTCTCTATTCTCCCACAGAATTACGGATGTGCATATGCAATGACGGCCTTTCTCTTCCTGAAAGTTCCCAGTTTTCCACTCCTGGTAGAATACCTTCACTTTGCTCATGCTGAGAGTCAGCCCTTAACTCTCTCCTTCCAGGGCAGGAATCAGGATAAGGAGCCACTTTTACCTAGACCTCCAAGACACCAACCATCTTTGTGAATTGAGGATGAGCCAGGAAGATAGAATTCTGGGCAGGAACAAGTAGTTCTACCTATGGTCTTCAGGAGGCACAATAGGTTAACTTTTTTTTCCCAAGACAGGATTTCTCAGTGTAACAACCTTGGCTGTCCTGGAACTCATTCTGTGGACCAGGCTAACCTCAAACTCACAAAGATCTGCCTGTCTCTTTCTCAGGAGTGCTGGGATTAAAAGCCTGTGCCGCCACCGCCAGCTGGTTAGCATTTTCAAGGCTCTCTGAGCCCCTCTTTGTCCTTGCTGAGAGACTGCTTAGACTGGTCTGACCTCTTGCTTCCTTGATTCTGAACTTTACTACAGTGAAGAAACAAACCCTGGATTGCTGCAGGGAGGTGGGCGGATGGGACTGGCTACTGGGTCTTCTGGCCTTCCTGATCTTTCTTCCCGTCCTCACCTGTTTCCCTTGCTTATTTTTATCTGTTCCTCAAATCTGTTCTGGATTTCTGTCATTGATGTTTGCCATTCTAGCATTCTCCCCCACTCCTAAAAAACAGGCATTCACACAGTTATCAGTTTTTCTCTGTAGCCACAAGGAAACGTGTCCAGGATTCTCAAGGACACCAAAGACTTGGGATGGTAAAGTAACTTTTATAAAGTGCTATAGCTTTACCATGGGCTATTCACAACTTCCCATATATTTTCAGTCCTCTCTAGACTACTTATAATATCTATGTTTCTAAATGTTTCATCCTGTAGTTAGTTGAGTGTAAAGGGATGGGGAGGGGTACATATGAGGAAGGCATAAATACAGAGAGAAAGAAATGTTGCATGCTTTCTTTCATATGCAGAGTTTTTGTTTAAATACAAAAATATATGTGTCCATGCATGAGTGTGCTCTGGTGAGTATACTGTGTATGCAAATATACGCATAGATAAAAATAGTTCAAGCACATATATAATAATATTACATATATAATAGATTATATATACTATAACGAGTACTATTGGGGACCAATAGCAAGAGAGAGAGTAGAAGAAAGAGAGGACAATGTGGAGTGAATAAAAACAAAGCATAGTAATATACATGTATGCAACAAAAGCATTATTAAGAGAAAAACAACAAAAAAGAAACCAAAGAAAAAGATACAAATGTCTTTTGAAGGGAAGTGTATTCAGATGCTGATTTTTCCTCCACATCTCTGATCAAGGATTTTTTTTTTTTTTTTTTTTTTGGTTTTTCGAGACAGGGTTTCTCTGGTTTCTCTGCGGCTTTTTTTTTTCTTTTTTTCTTTTTTAGAGCCTGTCCTGGAACTAGCTCTTGTAGACCAGGCTGGCCTCGAACTCACAGAGATCCACCTGCCTCTGCCTCCCGAGTGCTGGGATTAAAGGCGTGCGCCACCACCGCCCGGCTCAAGGATTCTTCTCTCCAAATTATATTTAAAAAAAAAAGAACAGCTCTGTTCTATGATAGGATTATACTAAAGGGAGACAGGATGGCGATAACAGACATTGGAGAGGGTGGTTAAGAATGTGTACTGCTCTTCCAGAGGACTCAAGTTTAGTTCCCAGTAACCACATCAAGCAGTTAAGAATTTCCAGTAACTGCACCTTGAAAGGAAACCAACACCCTCTGCTGGCTTCATGTGCACATAATCTCACACAGACATGCACATATACCCATAATTATATATAAAATAAAATCTTTTATAAATGGTAGTAAACAGAAAATATACTCCTCAATCCACATTTATGTCACCTATACAAATTTTTCTAACCACTTTCTTTCAGCTACTTATAAATCCTAACTCAATATAAATTGTTTGTTAGAATACATTAAACCTTAATAAAATTTTCTAACTTCCATTTTGGTGAAAAGGTACAGTCAAGTATAACAATTACCTCGATGTGGGCAACTAGTGCCTGATATAGCCATTTGAACTCAAGTGAAATTAGCTCTTAGATTCCCAGGATAGAGATCCTGTCTCAAGACATTTTGGGATGATCTCCCAGTGAAAATCTCACACTGGAGATAAGCAAAGAGATAGCTAGCAGAGGGTGAGGCTGTGATGACAAACTCGGTAAATACAACAGCTTGCGAAGACTTAGACCCTTAGTGGGAAATGTATCAAATGTGACAGATTTTGCTTATGTGAATGATACAATTGAAAGCATTTTTAAATTGTGCATAGACAGGCTATGAATATAATGGTTTAGATAAAATGCTGTGGTTCCCTGATGACCAGTGGCAGTGGGCCACGAGGGGCATCTGAGTCCCACCACCTGAGGCCTCTGTGGTGTAGTGTGAAGCGGCAGGGCTGTGTCCCGCCACCCGGCCACTGGCTAGCTTTACACCCGAAATAATTACACGGAAACTGTATTCTTTTAAAACACTGCCTGGCCCATAGTTTTAGCCTCTTATTGGTTAATTCTCACATCTTCCTTTAACCCATATTTAGTAATCTGGGTAGCACCACGAGGTGTGGCTTACCAGGAGAGATCTTAACCTGCGTCCATCTCGGAGAGGAGCAGCATGGAGACTCACTATGGCGACTGCCTGAAGCGTCTCCCCAACTCTACTTCCTTGTTCACACAATTCTGTTCTGTCTACTCCACCTACCTAATTTTCTGTCTCTTAAAGGGCCAAGGCAGTTTTCTTTATTAATTAACCAATGAAAGAAACATAGACAGATAACTCTCCTCCATCATTTCCCCTTTTTCTGTTTAAACAAAAAAGAAAGGCTTTAACTTTAACATAGCAAAATTACATATAACAAAACAGTTATCAAGCAAGTATTACAGTTATAATATTTAAATCTATTTTATCTTTTATCATAACTAAGGAAATCTATAACTATCTATTTATTTTTTAACTCCATCAAAGACTCCAGAAGGATATAATATTACCTAAGTAAACAAGTCATTTGTAACTTTTAAACTCTAGAAATGACAGAGACAACTCGCTGCCTAGACAGTCACCCAAAGTTCCTCTGTACCGTTGGGGCATCCATCTTTAGCCTTTAGGCCCATAGTGTCCAGCAGACTTTTTCATGAAGCAGGAAATTCCAAAGACAGTTTAGTCACTTTTTGTTGTGTCCTGTAGAACATCTCGCAGACTCTTTCATGAATCAGGAACACCGAAAGACCATCTCACCTTTAGGCAAGTTTAGCAGTCCTCTCTCTGTGGGTTTTTTGTGTCCAGTTTATGGAACAGTCCAGCCAAGAGCAGTTTTTTGCCCAAATGGCTAACAAACTCCATAAGTAGCCTCTTTGATGCCCATCTTCCTCTCGAAGTAGATTGGTGCTGCCAGGAGCAGACGTGTCTCATTGTCATGAAAAACCCTAAGTTATTAAAACATTAAATGCCATATTCTGCAGTCTTTGAAAGATATGAAGAATGTCTATCTAACTGAAATATATCTCTACATATCTAGAAAATCTAATAACATGACTACAAGCTTAACTATTATCAATGATTATCCATTAACAATCTATATTTCCTAATTATACATTACATTTTAAAATGAACTACACAATTACAATACCTTAATCAAGATCAGAAATACATATACATATAACAAATTGACCTTAAAATCCATACCAATGCAAATTATTCATATCTATATCATCTCCCCCTTTAAATGTAAAAGAACATTTATAAACAATATTTGGGAAAATGGGCACAGTTATTTCTCTCCAAACTGTTTTTTGCTGAATGGGGGCGTTGTTATTTAGGTCTTTTATGGTATAACCTGTCTGTTAGGTTTATCTCAGTCGGCAGTTGAGCGAAGTAATTTTTTGAGGGTGTTTATAGCAACCTTTTAGGAGGGCGTGGTCTATCATACCATATTGGAATAGAAGCAATCCATAGAGTCTCATCTTTTGTGAAAACAAAAGAAGAAACTCTTTTTTAAAGCATCATGTTTTTAGATCCAAATCCTGAAGTCATACCATTAAGATGTCCATTTTGGTCTAGACTGTCAGCCCATATAATGAAATGTCTCTCTGTATTTAGCTCCTTTACAGTCAAAAATTTTAAAGAAAACACAATAAAATATGTAATCCAGACTCTCTGTGAATTTTTTATTTTTACGTGGCTTATTTTTACTCTATCATTTACTTTATTTTGTCTCTTTAAACATTTTATCCTTTTTTTTAAAGGCATTAACTTTATTTTTTATATTTGTTTTTAAGCCTACATGAGCCATTTAAAGGCCTTTTATGTCTGAATCTTTTTTATTGTGAATCTGTAATTTTTTAATATCCAGGAGCATTTTTTAAAAGGTTAACCATTTTTTAAAAACTTAAGTTGCGCCAGGTAGAGGTAATATGGTACCGCCTGTTTACAGCCAAGTCTAACCTTAACTGCACTGTTATTATGGTAATTACGATAGATCTGCCTGAGGTCAGCACAGTTTAGCATGGTGGAGCAGAGCCAGAGCTGCTACTGTCTCAGAGCATGGTCTCAGAGTACTTTTTTTTTGATCCCCAGCGGGCACACAAACATCCAGTCCATAAAAGCCATTGAAATGTTTTATAGCCAGAGTTTGTATTGGCGGCACAGCACCAGGAAGCCGCATTTTAAAATAACTCAGCTTTTTTTTTTTTTTTTTTTTGTCGCTATTGCAGAAACAGGAGATCTCTCTACAGCATGTCCAGGCAAACAGCAAAAAGCTGTGTTAAACTCTCTCTCTCCTTTATTTAAAGCCCTCTCAGGTTTTTAAGTGGATTTAGGCCCCACATTGGGCGCCAATCTGTAGTGGGAAGCAGCGGGACTGCGTCTCGCCACCCGGCCACCGGCTAGCTTTACACCCGAAATAATTACACGGAAACTGTATTCTTTTAAAACACTGCCTGGCCCATAGTTTTAGCCTCTTATTGGTTAATTCTCACATCTTCCTTTAACCCATATTTAGTAATCTGGGTAACACCACGAGGTGTGGCTTACCAGGAGAGATCTTAACCTGCGTCCATCTCAGAGAGGAGCAGCATGGAGACTCCCTATGGCGACTGCCTGAAGCGTCTCCCCAACTCTACTTCCTTGTTCACACAATTCTGTTCTGTCTACTCCACCTACCTAATTTTCTGTCTCTTAAAGGGCCAAGGCAGTTTTCTTTATTAATTAACCAATAAAAAAAACATAGACAGATAACTCTCCTCCATCACTGTGGGTCCCAGGAGGGTGGGAGGCCGTGGGTGAGAGATCTCAGCAGGTTGGCAAGGCAGCTGGTCCCATGAGGAGCTTCAGCAGAGATGGATAGGCACGCCATGCAGAGTGAGTTTGGATATAGTTTATTCAGGAAAAGGGAAGAGAAAGAGGGGGGAAGGGAGAGAGAAACAGAGAAAAGGAGAGAGAGGGGGATGAGGAAGAAGAGAAGAGGCTGCAACCATCTCTTCTGAAGAGAGACTGGGGAGAAACAGAGTAGGCAGTAAATGGAAGGAGGATCTGCTTGCCTGGACAGATGAGCGAGTGAGCAGGGCTTGTCTCTCTCTTTTATATTGATTTTTATTGAGCTCTACATTTTTCTCTGCTTCCCTTCCCTGCCTCTCCTTTCCCCTTCAACCCTTTCTCAGGTCCCCATGTTCCAAATTTACTCAGGAGGTCTTGTCTTTTTCTACTTCTCATGTAGATTACATCTATGTATATCTCTCTTAGGGTCCTCATTGTTTTCTAAGTTCTCCGAGATTGTGATTTGTAGCCTGGAGGGATGGCTTAGCATTAAAGGCAAGGCTCACAACCAAAAAATATAAGGGCTTGTCTCTTAAAGGGACAGGACAAGTCAGTAGCAAGTCATAACATTCCCATCTCTTTCTTATAATAAAAAGGTGGGAAGTTAGGCACAACAGGTTAAAAGAATTGGGACGGTGGCTTCTCAAGACTGCTTCCTGCTTATTTGTGGACGTCATCTTGGGGGAGGTGTTCTAAGAAAGCTGATTATTGGTTACATCTTGGGTAGCTGTCTGGTGTTTGTGGTATGAAAATGTCCAGTGTCTCTTACACCTGCTTAAGGTATTGGTAGAACAGAGGACAAAGTTAAGTTTAGGAAAAATAATATTAGGCCCAGGGAATTGAGAGTGGTATATCTGACCTATTTAAGGTGGATCCTTTAATTCAGCTCCCTGGAACTCAAAAGATTTTTTTGGATTTTTGAAAACATAACTTTTAAACAGCAGCATAATTATACCAGAATGACTGTGACAGATATTTTTGCATAATGAAAAGTATCTTTAAGACTATGAAAGGCAGCTTGAGAGAGAATTTTGTTAACTTTTATCTTATTGAAATTTGTTTGGAGAGGTTGTCCTTTTAAACAACAAAATCTTTCAGCTGTCAAACTATATCAGAGATCTTTGAGAAGGATAAAATTTTACTTGAGTTATTGATACACAACAGAGCACTTACTTACCTAAAGCTACTCCTCAGGTTTAGCACAGGGCCTGCCAGGCTCCAGAAGATCCCGTGGACTAAGAAATCTGTTGAAAGACAAGCCTATCTTGACCTGAGCAGCTACGCTGTTGATTCCAGTGATTCTGTCCACTGTATGGAGATCTTTAGTTTAGATGAAAGGTAGTTTTGCCCAGTGGTCAGCACTTGGCAGTTAAAATGAATTTCCGATGGACATTATTCTGTGCCCATTTGTCTTCTGTCTTCTTTGGAGGAAATAGAGCGCTGCTGCTAGGAGCCAGCATGTCTCTTGTATGAAAAGTCTTTTAATAATTAAACATTTAAATGCCATATTCCCCAGATCTCTGAGCAGTTGAGAGCTGTTTATCAGTTATAGATAAGTTATAGAATCTGCCTAGAGAGCTGGCTACAAGTTTGACTGTACTGGCTTTCAACTTAATGGCTAAGACTTATACTTGTAAAAGACAGAAAGGAGAAAACAAACTGCTTCCAATAAACAGTTAACAGTAGTATTGACAATAGCAGATAACAGCTTAATATATTTTAAAGCAGAGTTAGACTCAATATATAGTATTTTTGTAAGATTTTAATACCAATTTAAAACATGAGAGTTATTTCTTTCTTGGTCTGGAATGAGATATAATGGGCAGACAATTATAACATTTAACAGTAAACAGGTGCATTTAAGTTACATGTATATACATACACACACACAGTAAACAGGAATTAGGCAAAGTGGATGCTTTTGGTGGGCCCTACCAAAGGGATGTCACTGTGCAAAGCACACATGTAACAGAGTCAGCACTGGAGGTCCAGGCAGGGAATACCTCAGTAAGGATGGTGGTACTTTGTCACCTGACCTGGCCCTCAGTTAAGATGGTGGTGAAGTTACCTGACATCAGTCAAAATGGCAGTGGTCATGTGTTATATGGAGAAGCCACATTTTTTGAGCTGCGCTTTAAATGTAATAACAAGAGAGACCTAGAGGCATGATCTGCCCTGTTGCTGAGCCACTGTGCCACAAGCCGTGGCAGGAAGCAAAAGCTGCAATTGAAAACAGCTGCCTGGCAGATCTGGCTAATCTTGTAGATTTCCACAGGACCGGCAGTAATAGAATACTACCATCAGGTGGCAGGGATAGAATAGAAGGAATGGGAGTAAGAGGGAAAAAAAGGCATTTCAGACAGGTGAGGAAGGGACTGCCCAGCGGAAGAAAAAGCAGAGCTGGCGGGACACATGATGTGGGAGAGTCTTCTGTTGGAGTTGATTTCATTGGTTAATAAAGAAACTGCCTGGCTCATTTGATAGGCTGGCCCTTAGGTGGGTGGAGTAGACAGAACAGAATGCTGGGAAGTTAGTCAGATCACATGCCTCTCCTCTCTGGGACAGATGCAGTGAAGCTTCAGCCCAAGATGGATGTATGCTAGAATCTTCCTGGTAAGACACCACTCATGGTGTTACACAGATTATTAGATATGGGTTAGTCAAGATGTGAGTAAGAGGCTGAAACTAATGGGCCAGGCAGTGTTTAAATGAATACAGTTTGTGTGTTGTTATTTTGGGGCATCAGCTAGACAGGTGCCCGGGAGCAGGGCGGCGGGAATGCAGCTCCCCACTACAGACACAGGCAGAGAATTTATAGGTAGATGGCTGATAGTTTGAGGGTTTATTCTCCATAGCTGAAAACATGAAAACAGTGCACCTCAAGGCCTTTAGAAAAATGTCTTTTGGGGGAGTTAATGAAGCCTGACTGGCTCCAGTCCAGGTGACTTGGAAACCAGAGGCTAGAGGCCATTCTGGATGGTCTCTCACAGTGGGGACCTCTTACAAGTGGACCAGAAGAAAAAAAAGAAAAGAAAAGGGAAAGAAAAGAAACATTCCTAGGGACCCCAGGTCTTAAAGCAAACGCACCGCTCAGTGTGTGCAGTGCTAGTGTGGGAGGACTACCCCAGGTAGTTTGGTCATGATTTTAGCTATGGGAACCAACCAGAGATGAATGTCAATGAAGGGCTCAACTGTAGCCATGAATGCTGGATTGGGGGCAATCCCCCCATTTCTAAGAGCACCAGAGCATTGCCGGAAGCTCAATGGCAATTCCTCGGGTTGAGAGAAATGGTTAAGCTGACTGGAAGGGGAAAATTCACCACTGAATCTGCTGGTGTGTGTAGAGGTTGGTGCTCAGGTAGAAGAAACATGAGACTGTTGTAAAGAAACCTGGTTCCCGAGCCCAGGGTTCCACATATCCCCAGCTGGCCCCCCATCAGGCAGGAGGGAACGTAGAAAGAGCCTGGCCAAGTGACAGCTTGTGAAGACTTAGACCTTTAGTAGGAAATGTATTAAATGTTGTGATAAATTTTGCTTAAGTGAATGATACAATTGAAAGCATATTTAAATTGTGCATAGACAGGCTATGTATGTAATGGTTTAGATAAAATACTGTGGTTTCTTGAGGGCCAGAGGCAGTGGGCCACGAGGGGCATCTGGGTCCCACCACCTGAGGCCTCTGTGGGTCCCAAGTGAGTAGGAGGTGGTGGGTGAGAGACCTTGGTGGATTTGCAGAGACCTCGGCAGGTTGGTGGGGCAGTTGGTCCCATGAAGAGCCCTGGCGAGTGAGAGACAGGGATGTATAGCCGAGCCATGCAGAGTGAGTTTGGATATAGTTTATTCAATAAAAGGGAAGGGGGAGGGAGGGAGAAAGGGAGGGAGAGAGGGAGGGAGGGACAGAGAAACAGAGATAGGGAGAGAGAGGGGGAAAGAGAGGGAGAGGGGGAAAGAGAGGGAGAGAGAGGGGGGAGGGGAGGGGGAAGGAGAGGGGGAGGGAGAGGGAGAGGGAGAGGGAGGATCGGGGAGAGGAGAAGAGACTGGGCAGAGAGAGGGTGCCAGAATTGCCCCAGAAAAGGAGGAGGAATGGGCAGGGATTATCTCTTAAAGGGCAAAACAGACCATTACATTGTATACAACCAGTCTCCATAGCCTTGAATTCTCTATCAATGGATTCAATCAACAGCACATATAAAGTGTTTAGGGATAAAATGCATTTATTGTAAATGAATATGGAGGATATTTCTCTTGTCATTATTGCATAATAACACAGTATAGCAACTGTTTACATTTTAGATTCTATAAATAATATAGAAATAAAATATACAGGGGGTATCTGTTGGTTCTATGAAAAAAAAACTATAGCGTTGTTAAAACTTTGTTTTTATTACTTGTTAAGTGTCCCTGTGTGTGTGTGTGTGTGTGTGTGTGTGTGTGTGTGTGTGTGTGTGTGTGCTTGCGCACGCGCGCATATAAGTGGAGTGATAACAGAATCTGGGAGATTGGATCAGATTCCCTGAAACTGGTGTCATCGGAGGTAGTAAGCTGCCTAAAGGTGGTGGCAGGAACTGAACTCAGGTCCTCTGCAAGAGCAATAAGCCTTCCTAATCACTGACCTATCAGCTATCTACCCAGTCCCCAAATTCTATACAAAGAATCTGTTGATGCTGGTATCTCTAGGAGCCACCTTAATGGGTACATACATATGTATACATAATCATGGATCACTTATTTTGTTAGTCAGTGTCTCTGTCATCACATCTATATATCATTTTAAAATGACATGAACATTTAAAATTACTCTCCTATCAATTTTAAAATATATAAGATGGCTCTGTTTTTGTTTTGTGAGAGAGGATCTTGATATATCTCTCTCAATGCATAGAGAGTCACTCTGTAGCCCAGACTACAAATTCAGGGAAATCATCCTGCCTTAGCTTTCTGAGTGCTAGGATTACATGTGTGAGTCACTGTCTTAGTTTCTTTTCTATTGCTTTGATTTGAAATCATGGCCTAGGCAACTTAATGAATGTAATTCAGAAGGTTAGAGTCCATGATGGT
Organism: Arvicola amphibius; assembly: GCF_903992535.2. NCBI lineage: Eukaryota > Metazoa > Chordata > Mammalia > Rodentia > Cricetidae > Arvicola > Arvicola amphibius. The sequence continues at coordinate 87,557,434 of NC_052049.1, read as the reverse complement.
GTAATAAGGACATAGCAGCAGAAACAGCTGAGAGATCACTTTTTGATCTTCAATAGGAGGCAGAGAAAGCGACATTAGAAATGGTGTAAGTTTTTGGAAATATCAAAACTAGCCCCAGTGACACACCTCCTCCAATAACACCATAACTCGTCATATTTCCCAAACAGTTTTAGTAATTAGAGACTAAATATTTAAATATGAACCTATCAGTGTCATTCTCATCCAAACCATCACATTCCCTCCCCTCCATGGCCCCCGTAGAACTATGGTCATATCATAATGTAAATTGTATTTAATCCAGCTTCAAAAGTCCCCACAGTCACTCAGTCTCTACACAGTTTAGACCTCCTAAGCCTAAAGTCTCTTCTAAGATTCAAGGCAGGTTCTTAATTGTGATCTGCTATAAGATCAAAAAGCAAATTACGTATTTCCAATATACAATGGCATAGAACATACATTACCATGTCAAAAGACTGCACCTTATCATACATCTTGGGATCTTCCACACAACCAGGCTTCACTTTAACAGCTTCATGCAATGGTCTCTCAAGACCTTGTCAGGGTCTGGTGCCAGCCCGGATCCCAAATTATTTCTCCAGACCAGAAGGGAGGCATGGCAATACCATGTATAAATATGGGCCTACGGGAACTCTCTCACAACATGCCTGGCCTCAGCAGCTATCCTTAACCATGGAAGATTCTACAACCCTGTTACTCATATGCCTTCATGACTATAACTGGAAACATGTGGACAGCTTAGCCAAATTCAGCTGCCTGCTTGAGGTGGAGCTTGAGTTTGTCCGCATTAAATTGCATTTGTAGATTTCCTTTCTTGTTCCATAGGAGCACAAAATTCCTCAGGCCTTTCCTTTTTATAGGGTGAAAGCCTAGCTAAGTGGAGTCCTGTTCTCAGGGTATCTCTCCCTTTATTCCATTTTGGAACAGGCCTTTCTTTAACCTCATCTCTTACAGTACAAGCATAGGCCCCAGCACTCCCTTTCTTGGAACTGTTTTTCTTTTCAAATTATACACTTTTTTTTGGCCCCATTTGTTCTTTTTCTTGGGAAGAGTGATTACTAACAACCATACATTTGGGTAGCTATTAGACTGTCTTGAAGTCCTTGCCTTCTAGGAAATACTTTTTAATACTTTTTAATTTAGTCTGAGACAGAAAGCAGCCACATTCTTTGTCAAAATATCACAAGAATTGTCTCTAGCCTATTTGCTAATATCTTTGTAACTTCCTGAGCTCAGTCTCTCAGCAGTGCCGTCTTCCAGGCTCCTACTAGCATGCCCCATTAAGCACTGTTTTTATCAACTGCTTTCCTAGTCCAAAGTCTCGATTCCTCTCGGAAATAGCGTGGTCCGTCCTGTTAACAGCAATAGCCACTCCCGTGGGCCAGCTTTTGTCTTCATTGCTTTTTTTTTTTTTGTATACCTCTAATAAGACACCAACACCAAAGTAACTTTTAACAGAATGTGCTTAATTTGGACTGACAGTTTCAAAGATTAGAGTCCATGATGGTAGAGCAGGGGCATGGTGGCAGGAACAGTTGAAATCTTATATTTTGATCAACAAATAGGAGACAAAGAGAGGTACACTAGGATTTTAGGATTCAACTGCTTTGAAACCTCAAATCCAGCCACTAGTGATACACCTCTTCCAACAAAGTCATACCTCCTAACTATTCTCAAACAATTCCATGAATAGGGACCAAGTAGGCAAACATATATGGAGTCATTCTTTTTCAAAACCATGTATCCAGCATGCTCAGTTTTGTGCACTAGGTCTCCCAAATTTATTCTCCTCAGCTAAGTGAAATGTTGTGTCCTATGAGAAAGCTTTCAAAGATAATTTATTTTTGCTTCATTTAAAATACTGCTATATTTTATTCCATTATATCCCCTTGGGGTTATATTTATTTTATGTATGAGTGTTTGTTTGCAAGCATGTTTACATTCATGTGCCCTATGGGCATACCTGGTGCATTCAGAAGTCAAAAGAAAATATGATATCCCCTGTAACTGCAGTAAAGATGGCTGTGACCTATCATGCAGGTTCTAGAAACCAAACCCAGGTCCACTGCAAGAGCAAAAAATACTCTGAAACATTTAACCATCTCTATTGTGGCCCTGTCTTTATTCTTATTGATACTGCTTGTAACCTACTGAGTTGTTTATTTGCTTATTTCCACTGAGAGAGCTCAAGTGTTTTAGGCTGAACCAATCACATTACAGCAGGAGTTTACCAGTCACGGTACTAACAGTCATGTATATGGATCCGGATAATCATTTTAGGGGCTGAAGATCAGGGAGCTCCCCCTTGTGTTGGTAGGTGTTGGACTTCATCATAGGATCTCTACTCATTAGAAGGGAGTAGCATCCAAAGTCCTAGCTACAACAACCAGCAGTGTTTCCAGACATTTTGATCCCACATGTCTCCATCTGGCAAAACAGGAGGAAAATATGTCTCAGGAATGAGTCAGGGCAAGTGTCACTAGTTATCAATGACTAAGGGCACAGAGACACACCTCCCACACTCTCATGCTCAACAGCCTGAGGCATTCCCTTAACATTTTAGGAACCTCAACGTAAGCAACACTGGGACTCAAGACTTTAATAGAGAAAAGAGTTTCAGGATGAGCTAGCATGAATCAGAACTGGAAATTTACTAAAGATATTTCAATAAAGATTTTAAACATAAGAATCAAGAAAAAGTGAGTTACCTAGTGAAAAAAGTAAGACCTATCCACTTATGAATATAGGCTCTTTATGAGATAGTGAAAATGAAGTGTCTTATGATTGTTGATATTTTAGTGATTCTCAAGTTATATCTGGGAAGGTTACTAGGAAGTGTTTTTCTCATGCCCATCTCTGTATTTTGATACATGAGTTATAAAGTGTCTCGCATGGTGCCTTGGATATGATTATACTCTGATAAAAGTAAAACCAGGAGTCATCAGGGCTGCACAAAAGCTTAGGATATGTTTTATTGTAAATGGAGTTTCTGGTGATAATACTCGAAAAGTCTCAAGCAGTTGATAGTTCTACTGGGATTTTTCTTCATAGCTGGTTAAAGGGTTTAACCATACTCCTGAGTAAAGGATTTTCCCCCTTGTCGCTATAATTATCCCTGTCTCTTTTTTTTTCCCTCAGTGAGGACCAATCATCAACTATTTATTCTCCAAAACTTTCATAAATACCTCAATCACATTAAACAATGCTAAGTTTCTTTATCTTAGCTATCAAAGCAAGCTACAGCTCCTTCAGCTGCAGGACTATCTATAAAGACAAGCAAAAAAAATCTTTTTATAACGTTCAGAGTGTCCTAAAACTAATCTAGTCTGTAGCTTCCCTGAGATTTTTAAAGAAATGTCCACGTTTCTCACCTCTCCATTTGCACCTTTCTCTGTAACCATTAACTGCCTGTAGAGATCGAAGGATGGTGCGGCCTTTGGGCCTCTCGTAGGTTCACAAAGGAGAGGCTCTATCTGTCTCTGTTTCATGCAGGCAACCACAGCTGCTGGGAGTTTATTTGTGGTACAGTTTTGTCTTGTCCAGAAGGCACTGTTTCACCTTGATCTTTTCCAACCTCTGCTTCTTACATTCTTTCTTTCTCTTCTTTTGCAACATTTCTTGAGCTCTCAAGTGATGGTGTGTTTCATGTAGGCATTTTTTTATGACTGAGAACTCTACAAAATCTTACATTACAATTTTTCCAGTTGTGAATCTCTATATTAACTATCATCACAAAGAAGTTATCAGCGTGAAGAAGCTTCCCAAGTGAGGACTGAGAGCTGTATACTGCATACATATTTAGAAAGAAGTTTCATGTTGTATTTATTTAGCAAACTAATAGTAATAGGTTCTGCCCTAAGGACTATAAGTTTCCTGGCTATGGTTTCTTAACTAAATTTAAAAGACTAAGCATGAGTTTCCGTCTATGGAATGGGCCTTAAATCCCATTTAAAAAGATTGGTTATACTGAAAACATTTATGCCTCTATGGCATACATTAACATATCTTGCCAGACCAGATATTATTTCAGCCTACATGGTTCACATTTGGATACTTTTGTTAATGGCTTTTCTCTCCCATCAGCCTACAGAGCTAACAGAGAGAAAGCTCCTTATAGTGCTGTTATGTTTTCTTTATGTCCGATGACCAAAGTGTGTGTGTGTTTACAAAGAGGGTTTGACCTGTTAGTATGGCAAACTAGAATACCTCAAATTTTTCACAGATACATCTTCCAAAAGAAATGCTAGCTTGCAGTACAGGAAATAGTACCTTAGGAATATGTGGGCAATCTAGTCATATATTTTGTGTGTGTGTGTGTGTGTGTGTGTGTGTGTGTGTGTGTGTGTGGTGTACATGAATGTGTGTTACAGATGCACACTCCCATGCAGGCTCACAAATTGACCAGTAGAAGATGTTTCCTTACTTCCCTCCTTATTCCCATGAGATGGAGTCTGTTACTGAAACCTGAGCTCAGCTGGTCATTCAGTGAACTTGCTTGTCTCCCCAGTGTGTGTAGTTCTAGGATTACAGATGTATGCATGACCTTACCAGCTTTTGATATGGTCACTGGAATCCAAATAGGTCCTCATCCTTTTGTAGTGACTGATTTTACACACTGAGCTATTGTTTCAACTCCACGTATATCATCTTTCCCCTCTTTTCCACTTTTCATGTATGCATGTGTACATGGTGTGTCCAGGAATGTATATTCTTGTTTGGGGCATTGTGTGTGTGCATATGTGCCTGAAATTGATGTTGGGAATAGTCTTCAATCCCCTTACCACCTTATTTATAGAGAAACTCTCGCCAACGTACACGGGGGTCTTCAAAATGGCTAGTCTTCCTCAGGAGCTTTCTCTGAGGAGCCCTGGCTCTACCTTCTGGGGATAGAACTATAAGCAGTTACTGAGTTACCTCCCAGCCAAAGATGTTTCTATTTTTCTTTCTTTTTTATCTTCTTTTCCCTTTTCTCTTTTCTTTCTCTTTCTTTCTTCTTCCTTTATTCCTTTTTTTTTTTGGTGGAAGAATTAACTACATAAATATACATCCTAACAAAGTCTAATAGAAATTTCAGGCATTCATATACCATGCTATGGATTTCTTTAATTGTAGATTCAACCGGTTACAAATTGATAACTTCTTCAAACTGGTTCTTTTTTTAAAAATGTATTTACTATTTGAGAATTTTATACATGTATGCAATATATTTTTATCATATTTTTATCATATTCATCCTTCACTTCTGCCTCCAACTCTTCCCAGAATTTTCTATCATGTTCCCCCCCAACTTTATGACCTTTCCTTCAGTAAATAATAATTTGTATTACATTTACATTTATTTATTTATTTGATTGTGTGTGTGTGTGTGTGTGTGTGTGTGTGTGTGTGTGTGTGTGTGTAAGTCCCAATGTCCATGTGGCGGTCAGTGGATAATTTTCAGGAGTCAGTTTCTTCCTTCCACCATGTGCATTCTGGGAATCAAACTCGGGTTGCCGAACATGGGAACCAGTACCTTTACCTGTTGAACCATCGCTACAACCCCTCTCCTCCTCCTGCTCTTTCCTGTGCTTCTTCATTGTTTCTAATAACATATTGAGTCTAATCAATAATGGCTATAGGTGTAAGGCTGCAGAGCCAACCATCCATTGGGACATGGACAGTTCATCAGGGATCACATCTCTAAAGAGAACTAACTAGCAGTCTCTTATCCATTCACAATCAATTGTCAATAGCATTTCAGCTCCCCTACCCATGCTGGAATGTTAATTAAGTTAATATTGTACAGGTCGTGTATAAACCATTAGAATAGTCATGAGTTCATGAGATCAATGTTTCTGTATGTTCAGAAGACATTGTTTTGTAGATCTGGTTCTTATAGTCTTCTATTTACTTTTCTAGGAGGCACCCTGAGCATTGTAGAAAGGGAGGATGATTTAGAGCCGAACACTCCATAGTCATATATCCTCTGCATTTTTACCTAACTGACTTATTTTTATAGTTGTAAGACTGTAGGTTTTATGTAGAGGCTATATTTTATCCAACTTCACCTGAGAAATAATACAATTTATATAATGATTATTTTAATACATTTTTATACATTTATATTGACATATGAATAAGTGAGAAATGTTTTATCCAAGAACAACATTAAGTCCAGAATAAAATTTCTCCCACTAGATGAATGTAAAAAGATATGATTAATACAGATATCAACCATAAGTTTATTCTAATCACCTTATAAATATGTAAGAACATATAGAAGACTATTCTTGAGTGTATTATTAGATTGCAAATTTATAATTATCTATTATTTGTCAAGAGCTTACTGTGTCAAATAAACCCAAACCAACCTTGCCTTCTCATGTAGCATCAACATTACAAGAACCACATAGTTCTGGATTTATGACTTCAGGGCTCAGAGCAACACTGAAGACAAGCAGAAGAATGTTGGACATAAGCACCTCAACAGTGACCACTTCACCTTTACATTGGAGAAGCAGCATTCCTTCAAAAGGCACAAGAAACTCACAGAAAACAGTGAGCAGCATGGAAGCCACCAACTCTGCTCCCCACATATCATTTGAATCAGTTGTACCCAAAGCCACACTGTCCACATTGATACCCAAAACCACAGGGAAGAGCACTGTTTCTGCTTCAACGAATACATCCAATTCTACAAAGACTGACACACAAACTGTGACTGAGTTAGATAGTACCCTCCTGCAAGACACATCCATGGCTGTTACTATGGTGGAGACTAACACACCTGAGATGATTTCGACCACAGAGCATACTCCTAGTCTTCCTGAAGCACCCTTTACTAATTCTATTCTTGTATCCAGAACAGAACCTATGAACAGCATTTCCTATCCAAGCCCTCATCAGTCAACCAAGCCAGAAGAAACCTCCAGTGAAATTTCCACTGGACCCCCAAACTCTGTCATTGGCACTAGTCAGACAGGACATTTTGTGGGGACCTCAAACTTGGTTTCTTCCCAAGGAACACCAGAAACTTCCTCAGTGCCAGGAATGCAGTCCACTGTCTCTCAGAGTTATCCATTGATGGAGAAATCCACTCTTCTCAGCACAAGTTATGATACCCCTTCCAAGGCAAAATTCTCACCACTGGAAGGAATCAGCTCTGAATATTCTTGGGGAACTACAGTCAGAATGAGCTCTCCATCACCTGTTAATTCCACATCACAAAGGCATAGTCACTCTTTTACAGTTCCTATAAACTCACCCGTGCCTATTACTCATCATAATCCCAAGCAAGGGTGGAATACCACTTGGATACAATCTAGAACACTTGAACAAACAGATTCAACCACAAAGTATGATACTAACCATACTGAAGTGTCCAGAAATGTTTCTCTTCTTGACTCGTGGACTAGGGACATGTCTACTGTGAACACATCCCTTACAAAGCTACATGAGTCCACATCAGAAGAAACTTCCATTGGAATCACCATCAGGACTCCTGGTTCCAGCATCACCACAAAGTCACAAATGTTGGCAAATAGCCACACCGGACACTCTGTGATGACAACAAACATGATGACTTCTGAAGACACATCAACTTCTGCCTCAATTAAACACACTAACTCCAGTGGAGGACATGCATTTCCTCATTCAGAACCTATGGCACCTTCCAACAACGTTGCTTCAGTAACATTGACATCTACTCCTTGGGAAGAATCAATGTCAACAGATTTTATAACAATGCCACATGAGTCAAATTCACCTATTTCTTCCATGACAGACAGACACAAAATATTACCTACTAGTTCTCTGGCATCTGGCATCAAAATTTCCAAGAATCTAATCCCCAAAGACTTGTCCAGAAGCTCGGGACCTGGGACATCTTCAACTCCGAGCTTGAGTAGCAGTCCTCAGACAGGTTTCAACAGTGCACAATTATCCAGGGTCTCACAGATGACCACTGTTTCTACAGTCATAAAAGGAAACCACGTGAAAGATAGGAGTTCAACACCCCAGCTCAAATACGCCAAAGCTACACCAGTCTCATCTGGAAATGAATATTTCACAATATTTATGACCAAATCAGAAGGTACCACAGTTCCATCACCACAACTAATTTCCTTTGCAACTGCAGAGATTAAAAGACAGACAGCTTCCACCTTGATCTTAGCATGGAAAAATGATAGTAAATCTGAAGACACTCATACAACCAAAGGACACAATACTAGTGAGACTGATGTGCTCATTACCCCATCTCTTCCTGATTCCCAGACAGCAGGCTTGTTTGAGCCCAGCACATCCCTCTCAATGCTACATCAGTCAAAATCAAAAGGTACCTCCATTGGAATCTCCATCAGGCTCACCGGATCTATAACCACCACAGAATCAGAAGAGACAACAGCCAGTCATAGGGGACATTCTGTAGTGACATCAAACATGGGGACTTCCCAAGACACATCAACCCCTACTTCAAACACAGAGACTCAGCACAGTAGGACACAGACATTTTCACTTTCAGAATCCAGGCTTCATTCCGTCAGTCCTCCACCCCCATCATGGACTCATTCAACTTGGGAAGGGCCCATGCCTGCCAGTTCAACAAGACCTACACCTGAGGCATCCTCCCATTCTCCAGTTCCTGCTACTGTAGACAGATACAGAACCAGCTCTCCTCTTTCTGTCACCTCTCTCTTCACAGTTGCTAAGGACCCAATCCCTACCAGATTATATAAAACCTCAGGACCAACGTCTGTTTCAATACTAAGCCCCAACAGTGCCCATCTCTCCAAAGTCTTACAGACAACCTCTGTTTCCTCACTCACACAAAAGAACAGCATGGAAGATGGGACTCACATACGTCATGCCAAACACACCATCCGACCTACATCAGCTTCATGGGAAAAGGAATCTTTCACAACCATTATGCCCACCATGGAACATACCAGACTTCCACCTTCACAGCCTATCTCATCTGGAAGCACAGACATTGAGACAGGCACAGCTTCCTCCCCAAAGGCAGCACGGACAGACTTCAGTACATCTGAAGACAGAAATTCAACCATAGAGCACAATCCTAACCATAGTGAATTGCACACTAGCCCTTCTCTTTTTGAGTCTAGGACAGGAGGCCTGTCTGCTGACAGCACATTCCTGTCAGCTCCCCATCAGTCTACCTCAGAAGATACTCCCACTGGAATCTCCTCCAGTCTCCCTACCTCCTCCAGCAATAAAGAATCAAAAGAGATGACAAGCAGACCCGTGGGACATTCTCCAGTTATGGCAGACACTTTGACCTACCCAGGCACATCCAGCACTACCTCAGTCAAGGACACCCACTCCAGTGGGGTGCATACATTTCCACATGCAGAATCCATTGCTCCTTTCAACAGTCCTGCTTCAGCATCATGGACAGGTATTCCTGAGGAAGGATCCTTGTCTACAGATTCCACAACACCAGCGTCACTTTCACTGACCCCTGGTACTTCCTTGCCAGACAGACATGGTCAGTCTCCCGATTCTGTTGCCACTATTTTCACGGTTGCCAAGGATCTGTTTCCCACAGCTTCACACCCAAGTTCAGATCCCGTGACTACTTACATTTCGAACTGGAACATCTCTCAGTCAAGCTCTAACGCTGCACATGCTTCCCAAACTTCACCAATAAATAAATTTTCTTCGATCACACCAGGGTCCAATGTGGAAACTGGCAAATACACTATCACACCTACATCAATTTCATCTGAAAATAAAATTTTTCCCATGACCTTCCCCACCACTCAAGTATCCACTCTTTCACCTACACGGTCAGTATCATTTGAATGTGAAAATATTGGGACACAGACATTTCCCCTCCTGACTATATCGACACCAGCAAGTATTCCTGAGAAGGTGTTCTCAAGCACGAATTTCATTAGCAGCCATTCTGAAGTGCCTTACAGTTCTTCTCATCCTGTATCCAGAACAGTATCCATGTCACCTGATAGCACTATACTTCCAATGCTTCAACAGTTTACATCAGAAGATATGTCCAGTAGAATTGTCTCCAAACTTTCTAGCTTTAGCATCACAGAATCAGAAGAAATATCTACCAGCCAGCTTGGGGATTCTGAAGTGAGATCAAATATGGGCCTGTCCCTGGAAACATCACCCATGTCTTCAGTGTCTGATGATCTCAATAGTTTAGCTCCAGTTCCCCTAGTCACAGAGACGTCCACATTTCTAAGTCAAAATCATGAAGTCCAACCAATTGCAACTTTTTCAACTCTGAAAGGAAGCCAACCTGCCGATTCTCCAAGGTATCTTGATGGGCCTACCTTAGCTTCCCCTGTTACTCCAATAAAAGAACACAGCACCCCATCTCCTAGTTCCATGATGTCTGCCTTCACACCTTCTAGGGAAGCAATCACAACTGGATTGGATATACATGATATGTCTACTTCATTTCCAAATTGGAGCAGTAGTACACATTCAAGCCCAGAGACTTCACAGGTCACCAAATTCTCAGAGATAAGCTCTTCTTCCTCTGTAAAACCCAGTAGTTCCATACCCCAACCCAAATCCTCTGTCAGTCCTGCATCAGTTTCATCTAAAACTGCATTTTCAACCTTGTTTCAGCACCCACTGGTGGATACTACAGTTTCTATTTCAGAGGCTCACACAACTTCTTCCCCAAGCCAATCACTCCCACAAACTACCATTCTTGAAGAGACCAGAACTGCCACAACACACAATACTGTTACTTCTCAGTTGCCCCCTAGCATGTCTGCTGACCTCTCCATTTCAGAGACCATTACAGCTGGCAGACTCTCCACGAGAATCTCTCCTTTCTCAGCATCAGAAGACATCACCACCGGAAGCATTCTCAGCCACATTACCTATCCTAGCACAAAAAAACACATAGAGTTAACCTCCATCTTGGAGGCAGATAATTCTGGGTCTTTATTATATGGTGCCCTGTCTAGGGACACTACAACCACTGTTTCTGTGGTAAAGTTTTCTTCACCTGAGCCTCAGACATCTCCATATTTAGCAATGATATCTGAATCCAGGGGTTCTGAGGAACAGTCTTTACTCAATGACAAACACATCTCTTCAGATTCAACATCAACTGTGACTGAGAAAACCACACCGCCTGTTACTTCTACTTCACAAGTACAAAATGACACTTCCCTTGGCTTTGTGGCTTCTATTCAAGAAACAACCTCAACTGGAAAAGATGAAAATGTACATTCTGGGAGCACTTCAATCCAAGGCCTGGATACCACAGGGCTATCAGTTCCAGGTCCTTCATATAACATAAGAAACCCCACAGCAGGTCACATTCCCTCAAAAAACCTAGGAAACGGAATAGAAACTGATAGTCCTGGAGCACATTCCCAAGGCACTGTCTTAGTTAATTCCATCCCATCAAGAATAACAACTGTTATGATGACCCTGCAAAGCAATTGGCACACAGCCCTTTCCACATCAATGCCCGTATCTAAACCTGCACATACAGAAACTCAAAGAACTTTCCCCCTAACTTCAATAGAACAGGAAATCAACATGTCTGAAGATACTAACTTGATGACAAAACGTAGCTCTGATCTTTTCACAGTGCCCACTAGGACTTTCACTGGGCTTTCAAGAACAGAAGTCAACATGCCTGATAGGACATCTATTTCAAGCTCTGGATCCTTCCCGAAGACAGCAGACATCTCAATGGGAAATACTTCCAATATCTCTACTCTTTCCTTCCCAAACATTGACCACAGTCAAGTAATTAATGCTGCAGAATCATCCAAGGTCACCATTCTTTGGAGCACATCAGTAACTACTGATGATACAGGGGACCTCTCTACTGTAACTCAGACAGTTCTGCACCCAGATTTTATAACTCATTCCACCAGTTCTGAGCCACTGTCACAGACAGACTCCCCAGTCCATGAAGCAACCCTCTCTGTGAAGTCTGTAGAAATACCTTTGACAACATCATCTTTTCTTGCTACTTCCTCATCAGAAGGACAAAGTCTCACCTCTCTTGCTTATGGGGTCCCCACATTCTCCTCTGGGGAAAGAATTCCAAAGGAATTGGACTCAAACTTAGATTCTTTTACGACACCATTTCCAAGCTGGAGATACAGTGAGTTAGTCAATTCAAAGGACACCAGAACCTCACAAACATCTTACATTTTGAACATAACTGAAGCAACCAGTGTGGACATAACCTCTCCTGGACCCCAGTTCCAAAACACTGCGTCATCTAAGGCTGTGCTCCCAGATGGCACTGTCTCTTCCCTTTTGTCATTGCTAACAAAGACTCCACCTTCTTCTGCTTCCTCTCTACCACCACAGAGCTCAAGCTCTACCTCTTTTCCTGAGACTTCATTCCACACCTCTGAGTTTCCTAAGACAACCGATACATTGATCAGAAGCTTGAAAACTGGACCAGGTTCACCTCCAAATTTGAGCAGCACCTCACTTGAAATATTGGGCTTACCTGAAGTTACTACTGATATAGAAAATTTTCATTCTTCCTCAAAATTCAAAGTAGCCAATATGGAGGCTGTCAGTACAGGGCATGAGCTAAGTTCCTCTGTACTGATACCCTGGGAATCATCCAAGGATGCCTACACAGTTGGTACCTCTTCCTCCACATCATTGCCTGCCTATTTAGAGACTACAAGATCTGATGCTGAACAATTTTTCCATTTGACTTCTGGATTGAGAGATACTAGCCTGTCTCTACAAACAAGCATGCCTTCATCTCCTATGTCCACTCCCATTTTGCCAAGTTCTGAGACTGCTGTCACTTCTGCTAGGAATATATCAACTCCATATCAGACTCAATCTTCACAGTTTACTGAAGTTCCAGTAGAAAGAGTCACCATCTTACATTCTTCATCTATTACTAAGTCTACTGGGGTAACATCCTTCCCAGAATCCAATTTTACTGTGCCCACACCAGAAAGTACTCATGTTCCAAGAACTGATATGCCACCTGCAGATGAGATAACTTCAGATGAAACAACCCTTTCTGCAGCAGAAGATATGGCTTCATTTGCCACAACCAGCATTCCAAAAGGCAGTTCACTTGTGACTTCTAACAGTCCTCATTCAATAACAAAGTCAAGCCATCGTGATGATTTGGTGACCACCACTGTAAAAGAATTACCTTCTTCAACTTCTACATCACTGCCCTTTCCTGTTTCCAGTAGCTCTGACTTTCCAGCCAGCCCAGCTCTGCACAAGACTACTCCTTCAGGTAAATTACAAACAGAAGATAACAGTGTTGTTAAAATGAGTGGCATCTCTCCAGATTCTATGGTTATGTTTAGAACCTTGAAGCCCAGAACTCATTCTGGCAAGACATATTTATCACCATTCTTGAGAAACATAATGACTGCGAGTTCTGATTTGGGAAGGGTGACAGTGCTTTCCAAGTTCCTACACATGCAACCAGCTTGAGAAGTAGGAACCTGCTGTCCCCACATTTCCATTCACAGATTGAGGAGGACCGGAGGCAACAGCCCTTTCCTAGGATGGAGAAAGAAAATTTGTAGTTAATTATCACAGTCACATTATCTATCGTTACTCCAGTTAACATTATTAAATCATATAAATTGTACAAATTAGTGAATTTCATTCTGGTATGCTCCTACATGCTTAAATAATGCTCTCATCCCCCACTTCCTACTATGAACTTTTCTCACTTTCTTCTCTACCTTCCATATTCCTTCCACTTCCTTTGTAGTCAGTTTTATACTTTTAGGGTTTTTGTATGTTCGTCTGTTGCCACATGACATAAAATCTAGGGTATTTATTTTTCTGTCTGCCTATTATTAATATGCTTATATCTAGCTCCTACAAATTATGGCTGAGCTAAACTCTATTTTATATGCTGTACAACTTCAAATTCATTCAACTGTTTAAAAGCATGAATCCTGTTTTGTGTGTTATTATACATGACACCTAGTACCTTGCACATGTAAAATAAATGCTATATAGATGATCTATACCCTCTAATACCATACTATAAATTTATTTAGCAAACTTTGGTTGAACTACTAACACCAACCACTTTTAAAAACTGGGCTAGGCATATGAAAATCATAGAAAAACAAGCAAGTCAATGAGCAATGACTACAATGTAATAGATATTTAACATGATTATTAATCATAATTAGTAGTGGTGATAGTGACAATTGAGTTTATACAGTACATATTTTTTTAATTTTTTAAAAGGAAAACAAACCATCTTTTTTCATTTTACATACCAATCCCAGTTTCATCCCCTCTCCTCCTCCCCTTCACTCCACCTTCTCCCCTAACCTACCCCTCCATCCACTCCTCAGAGAGGGCAAGACACATTGCTTTGGGGAAAGTCCAAGGCCCTCCCTACTATATCCAGGATGAGCAAGGTATCCATCCAAAGAGGATGATTTCCCAAAAATCCAGTACAAGCGGTAGGGATAAATCCTGGTGCCACTGCCAGTAGCCCCCCAGTGTGCCCCAGTCTCATACAACTGTAACCCATATTCAGATTATCTAGTTTGGTCCTATGCTTTTTCTTTTCCCGTCTGGCTAGAGCTGGTAAGCTCTCATTAGCTCAGGTAAACTGTTTCAGTGGGTGAACCCAGCATGTTCTTGACCTCTTTGATCATATTCTCACTCCTCCCACTCTTCAACTGGACTTTGGGAGCTCAGCTCACTGCTCTGCTGTAGAACTCATCTTCTTCTCCCCCTTCCCATTATTCCCTCTTCTTCCCCAACTGCCCTCCCTTCTCTGCCCATCACCATGCTCTCAATTTTGTCAGGAGATCTTTTCTTTTTTTTTTTTTCATGGTTTATTTTTTTATATTTAAAAATTTCCATCTCCTCCCCTCCTCCTCCCCCTTCCCTCCCGTCCTTCTTCCCCTTCCCTCCCCTCCCCTCCACCCACACCCCCACTCCCTCCCTCTTGAGGCCAAACAGCCATCAGGGTTCTCTACACTATGTTGAGTCCAAGGTCCTCCCTTGCATATATATCCTTCTTCCCTCCCATCCTTCTTCCCCTTCCCTCCCCTCCCCTCCACCCACACCCCCACTCCCTCCCTCTTGAGGCCAAACAGCCATCAGGGTTCTCTACACTATGTTGAGTCCAAGGTCCTCCCTTGCATATATATCACCATAGAACCTTCACCTGGCATTGGATGGAGAAAATGACAGAGCCCCACATAGGAGCACCGGACTGAGCTCCCAAAGTTCTGATGAGGAGCGGATGGAGAGAGATAATGAGAAAGAAAGTCAGAACCATGAGGGATGCGTTCACCCACTGAGACGGCAGGACAGAACTAATGGGAGACCACCAAGTCCACTTGGAATGGGACTGATGGAACATGCGACCAAATCGGACTCTCTGAGGGTGGCTGATGGTGGAGGCTGACCGAGGAGCCAGGAGATCTTTTCTATTTCCCCTTTCCAAGTGACTCTATATATGTTTTTCTTAGGGTTCACCTTGTTACTTAGCCTTCTCTAGGGTCATAGACGATAGGCTCATTATCCTTTGCTTTACAGCTAGTCTCCACTTATAAGTAAGTGCATATATACCATGCTCATCTTTTGGAGCCTGGGTTACCTCACTCAAAATGGTTTTTATCTAGTTCCATCTATTTGCATGCAAATTTAATATGTCAATTTTTACTGCTGTAAATGCGTAAATGTAAATACATAAATGTACCACATTTTCTTTATCCATTCTTTGGTTTAAAGGCATCTAGGTTGTTTTCAGATTCTGGCTATTACAAATAATGCTGCTATGAACATAGTTGAGCAAATGTCCCTGTAGTATGATTGAGCATGCTTTGGGTATATGCCCAAGAATGCTACTTCTGGGTCCTGAGGTAGGTTGATTCTCAATTTTCTGAGAAACCACCATAATCATTTCCAGAGTGCTTGTACAAGTTTGCATTCCCAAGAGCAATGGAGAGTGTTCCCTTTACTCCACATCCTCTCCAGCATAAGCTATCATTGGTGTGTTTGATCTTAGACATTCTGACTTTTGTAAGATGGTATCTTAGAATCATTTTGATTTGCATTACCCTCATGGCTAAGGATGTTGAATATTTTCTTAAGTGTCTTTTGGCCATTTGAGATTCTTCTGTTGAGAATTCTCTGTTTAGTTCTGTACTCCATTTTTAATTGGATTATTTGGAATTTTGATGTTTAATTTCTTGAGTTCTTTATATATTTTGGAGGTCAGTCCTCTGTATGATATAGGTTTGGTGAAGACCTTTTCTTAATCAGTAAGCTGCCTTTGTATCTTACTGACTGTGTCCTTTGCTTTACAGAAGCTTCACAATTTCAGGAGGTCCCATTTATTGTTGTTCTCAGTGTCTATGCTGCTAGTGTTATATTTAGAAAATGGTTTCCTGTGCCCATGCATTAAAGTCTACTTCCTGCTTTCTCTTCTATCATGTTCAGTGTGGGTGGGTTTATATTGAAGTCTTTAATCTGCTTGGACTTGAGTTTTGTACAGCACATATATCTATGTCAGCACTGCTTCACAAAGGTTTTAAATAGTCATTTTAATATTATTTTGTAAGTAATAAAGTCAAGATACATAAAAAATATAAAATAATTCTCTTACTATCATAAAACTAATAGGTGACAGAACTAAACTAAGAACTTAGTCAGGTGTGCTTGGTGTATGCCTGTCACCCCAGCATGTGGAAAGCTGAGACATGAATACCTTATGTTCAAAGAGAATCAGAGTTATACAATGAGGCTCTGTCTGAAAAATCAAAGAGATAGGGATAAGCTGGGTGGTGGTGGCGCACGCCTTTAATCCCAGCACTCGGGAGGCAGAGGCAGGCGGATCTCTGTGAGTTCGAGGCCAGCCTGGTCTATAAGAGCTAGTTCCAGGACAGGCTCTAAAAAAGCTGCAGAGAAACACTGTCTCGAAAAACCAAAAAAAAAAAAAAAAAAAGGCAAAGAGATAGGGATATAGCATAATGCTCTTGGTTTGAGCCCCAAGAGCCCCCAAAGAAAAATAATTTAAACTATTCTGCAGTAGGAATTTATGTACTTAATCTTTAATTTTAGCAGGAACAGTTACAAAACTAGAAGAAAATACAAGAGATTTTGGTGTTACAGTAGCCACAGGAAGACAAGATTTAGAGAGCAATTGTAAACTCAAGTTCTACAAAAAGGCTAAGCAGCCATAAAGAGAGAGATTTGGGGAACATGGTGATCCTAAGAGGACATATCAGTGATGCATAGTGGTCTAGAATTTAGCCAAAATAACATGTAGATAAAAGGAAGCAATTTTGCTTTGCTTTGTTTGGGGAGGTTGTTCCATAGGGACTGACACATATGCTTTATTTCTAAGCAGCCCTTGTTTTATGTATATTTGTGGCATATGGAGGCCCATGCTAGCCTGAATTTAACCCTGTGAATTATGCTGACCTTGAATTTGAAAGTGTTGCCCTAGCCTCCCACACAGCAGAAAGTATAGGCATTATAGTACCGCTAGGCTTGACTCAATGGAGAGTTTCCACCTTTGAGTTCAACATATTACTAGAAAGAAAGAAAAACATGTGATCATGAAAACTGAAGGATTAAAGTACCTGATGATGTGGGAAGGACCCAGAAAGCACTAAATACAGGAGAAGACCTTTTAGGAATTTTCTTGATGTGAGAGAATTAAATTTGATCATGATTTTATTTGTGATACAGCTCTAAGAATGTCCACCAACACCACTACTATCTTCATTAGGCAGTCTCCAGAAAAAAATGTGGTTGAGCTCCTACACAGATAGTTTAAACATGTCACATGAATGGTAGACATCTGAAATCCTTAATTCACTTTCTCTGTACATTGTCTTTGTATATCACCAAGTGGGCCTCAAACTCATGATTCCTCTTCCTCAGCACACTAAGTGTTTGGATTTCATGTCCATAACACCATACTTTACTTTGATTCTTATTTGTAGTTCATTCTGAAGTCAAATCAAATAAAAAGATAATGGCACGTTTAAGTAAATATGGAAGAAAAGAAGGGCAGGCAGAAAGTAGAAGATGGGATGTGATTTATCGGTAAAGTGATGCTAGTGTGCACATGGCTCTTGGCTGCCCTCAACACTGTATAAAGTGGGCATGGTGGTATGTGTCTGTTTTCCAAGTACACAGGAGCTTGGAGACAGGAGGAACAGAAATTCGAGGTATGTATTAAGTTTGAAGCCTGTCGGGGCTATGTGAGACTCTATGAAAAGAAAGAAAGAGAGGAAGAGTAGGAGGGAGGGAGGTAGAAATAAAGGAAAGAAAAAAGGGTATGAGAGAAGGAAGGAGAAGGGGGATGAGAGAGAAATAAAATAAAGGTTAATAGTAGAATGCAAAGGGTATAAAAAAGGAAAGGCTGTCAGATCTGCATGTAGATGTATGGACAATCTGATAAATTTATAGGGAGGCGATGGATGTGGGAACTCATCCTGTATAGCTGTACTTGAGGTCAGTGCCATGAACTCTAGAAAAAGAATAACATGTACTCAATGAAGTGACAGTACAGTCTTTCTAGGAGAGCTGCTTACTGATTTTCTTCCTAACTTCCACCTGCAGAAACAGAAGATGGCATGCAGTCCCAGACGGAGACCCCTGATGGAGCTGCCTATGGAGACACCCCAGGCCTAGTAAAGAGCCCTTTGGCTTCTATATCACCTGCTAGCCCTAAAGGTAAGTACCACTGTGCTTACTCCCTATAAAGTAGAAATAATACCCCTGCCTTATTCCCTGTTCCAGAGCACCAAACATCTTGATTTCCTAAAGAGAATATGACATGGTGTAGCATGGTTAATAAAAATCCAGAGAAAGAAATTGGGTTTCAACCTGAAGGTCAGAAAAGCAAAACAGATAATCACTGACTCTTACCTCTACCTCAGTCTGAAATGGCGATCCTACCTCCAAAAAATCTCAGAATTTGACTATGTGTGAGAGTTGTCTCCTCCCATCTTATATTCTCCTCTTTAGTTCTGGGATTAAAGGTATGCACCACTACTGCCCAGTTTCTGTGGCAAACTGGCATGGCTACTGTGCCATCACTTTCTGGTCTATAAGGCTAATCAGTGTGGCTGTTTTACTCTCTGAACTTCAGGCAAGCTTTATTTATTAAAATATAAATGAAATATCACTACAACATGTTTTTCATGAATTCTTGTCTGAGCTGGCTCTTTATCTAATGGTTACTATGTAGAACACAGTGTATAATAGTATTCTCATAATATGCTGAACAAGATTTGCTCCAGATCCCAAACTTTAATTTTGTTCTCCCCATTCTCTCTCTAAAACCTTTCTTTGTAACCCAAGCTGGACTCAGATTCACAATTTTACTGTCATAGTCTCCTAAATACTAAGATTTCAGATAAGTTCCCCCATGCCCACTCTTATTTGTTAATGAAATAAAATATATATGTTGGAGACATTGATATAAACTGAGAATGCATAGAAAGACATCAAAGGAACACAATAATTATAATGCAACTTTGTGCGTGGAGAATGCTTGTGGTAAGCCACAGCAGCTTGTACATGCTACTCCAGCACGTTCTTGCTGCCTTCGGCTCCTCACTAGATTTTAAACCAAGAACTGCACTTCTGAGTCACATTCCCAGGTTTCTCATGGGAAGGTTCTAGGCAGAGGCTCTACCACAGAACCATGCTCCAGCTCCTCACTGAGGGATTGTAGGCATGTCTGGTGCCTGTGAAAGTAAAATCTGGCATCAGATCCCTGGAAGTGGAGTCATGGGTGGTTATAAGTCACTAAGTAGATACTTTGAAGGAAAGTAGGTCTTCTGCATGAGCAGAAAGTACTCCTAGTCATGGAACCATGTTTCCTGTTTCCTGTTTTTAGTTTCTTAAGGAACCCCTATAATTTTTTTCTGAAGTAGATAGACTTATATTCCCACCAACAGTGTATAATGTTGATTCTTTTCCAATATTTTTAAGCACTAATTTTCTAGTTTGTACATAAATATCATTTTGAGTATGATGAAAGTGAGTCTTGGTGTAGTTTTGCATCTATGTAAAGTGGCTAACAATGTTGGGCATGTTCCCCATAGTCATAGTGGGAACCTTGGTTTTAATAAGCTACTTTGAAAATCTAGGCTTTGGACAAAGTCACCACCAAGTCAGAGCTATTGATTTATCCTGTGGCTGAAGCATCTTAGGTGGGTTTCCTAAAAAGCAGTTGTTAAATCTAAGACATAGAGCCACGTAGTCTAGCCTAAGTTGAGAGTGGTCCCAGCATGGCAGGGAAGACAAAGAACAGAAGGAAAAGAAGTCAGTCCAAGGTACCTTAGTGTGCAGATTCCAGTTTTGGTCACAGTATTTACAGATATGCACCACCATACTCAGATAGTGGAGTTCGAGGGATTTACTCCATGAATGGTAGGTAAATATTCTATTCAATGAACTCCCATGCCCAGCCCATGTACACTTTTAAATGTATACATAAAACAATACCATGAAATGTTAAATGACTTCCAAAAAAAAAAAAAAAAGATTTTGTAATTACAGAGTGCTAGCAAATCTTGGTTTGCACAAAGCCAAAAATGCTCCTTTACAGCCACATCTCTAGTAAAAATAACAAAATCAGCACAGGGGTATCACATTATGAAGCCCAAACTTTCAAACTAAGACACATATCACCTCTCTCAAAGCAAAGGAGGTACATTCTAATGCACCATTCTTTCAGGATCTCATTTGTTCATTCATTCACTCGATACTTTAAGTTGAACACCTATCATGTGTCAAGCAGTGAAACATTAATAGTTATCAACAGTCAGGAAATCTGAAGATGAAAACTGAAGTTCAGACATTGTGGTAAGAAATGGAGAAAATGAATATAATGAATTCTCGGTAAGGTGGATTTAAACCTGCCCATGAAAACAATCAGAATTGATGGGACCTGATGAGAGATAGGTAGGTCAAGAGGACAGAAAGCTTAACCTTGAGTAGTATGGAAAATAGAGGGGGACAAGGACTGGAGATGTGTGATCACATATTTATGAAGGTGTTACAGCTCAAAAAGATCCAGGAGGACTAAAGTTGTAGTTCCATTGGTAGAGTGCTTGCCTAGAATACACAAAGCCCTGAGTTTCTGTCATTGGCACCATATAAACTAAATGTGGTAATGCATATCTATCTATAATCTCAGAATACCATCAGCGATGTAGTGAGTTTAAGGCTGGCCTGGGAAACAGAAAACCCTGTCTCTCTGATTTTCTCCTGTCTCTGTATCACACACACAGACACACACACACAGACGTACACACACACACACACACACACAGAGAGAGAGAGAGAGAGACAAACACAGACAAACACACACACACAGACAAACACAGACAAACACACACACACACACACACACACATACATACATACAAAAAGAAAAGAAAAAAGGAGTCAGGAAAATGGATGAGCAATATAGCCAAATTCACAGTACCTTTTCCCTTCCCAGGTCATGCCACTCACATCCCCAAACATCAGCACTATCACAAATACTTCTCTCCCTTCATCATGTACAGTTAAAAAAATATGAATTGCCTATTCAAAAAGTGCAAACATTTTTACAATTTGTGTTGCATGTCTCAACTTACAGAACTATCCACAGAAGGGGCGGTAAATGCAGAGACCACTGATAGAGCTCTGGAGGCTAGACCCATTGTCAATTCAACCACCAAAATCTCTACAACTTCAAGAACCCTGACTCACCTCAAGACACCAGAGACAACAGGCAACATAAATACAACAGAGATGACTATCACAGCCTCAGATGCCTCCCGCAATGTCCTAGGGATGACAGCATCACTTTCTACAGGCTCTAGGGAAAAGACCAGCATGTTCCTCAGGACAAGACCATCTTCTTACAGTAGAGAACCAGAAAGCACAGCCTCGAGGAGACCCAGTCTTAGGACAGAGATCAGCCAAGCTAGTCGTACCTTAACTGGCTCCTCTGGTGACTCTGGTACAGTCTCATGGGTCGCCTATCCTTTGGAGATGACGTCAGCTGCTGCCAAGATGACTTTGAGTGCTTCTCAAGGTGACTCAGATTCCACAGTGTCCACAGCCACCATTTCCAGAGGAGAAGTCAATTCAGCTTTTCCACAGTTAACTGTTTTCTCTACAGTACCAGATTTGCCGACCTCACTGATTAGTGGTCCTGAAGAAAGCACTGGTATGTTTATTCCAACTCTTACTGATTCCCCAAGGGAACCAAAGACAATAGCTTCTGGGGTCACCCATCCTGGAACAGAGGTGAGTTATTCTGTTGCCAGCATTTTTCCTACTGACACATCAGGAATGGCAACCTCATTGGATATTAGTACAGGAGTAGAAACCAAGCCAGCTCTCCAAAGTCTCACAGTTGCACCTAGTGAGTCACATACAATATTCCCAAGGGACACACATCTTACACAGAGCAGAATCCTTGTTTCTGAAAATATTCTCGACATTTCCTATGGTGAATCTGATACTACCACACTCTCAATGAATACTGCTCGTGGGCCAGAAGTTATGCTAGCCTTTCCAACCACTACTACATCACCTGTTATAGCAGGATTGGCAACCTCACTGGTCGTTAGTTCTCAGACACAGAAAAAAGATAGTACATCCACTATGACTCCTGCTGAGGAACCAGAGTCCATTGGCACACTTGTCACTCATCCCAAAGCATCTGGAACTACAGCTATTCTAAATACAAGTAATTCAGCTGCTGTAGCAGGAAAGATAATAGAGCCAACTACTTCAACCCTGACTGCTTTTCCAGATCAACTGTTTAATACAACCTCTTGGCTCACCCAGACTGGGACAGAAGACACCTCAGATTTTTCCACTGTGGAGAGTATATCCTCTAGTGAGCAAAATACAACAACATCAGGGATCGCCCATCTTACAGAGACAAATGTTACTCTTCCTAAGACAGCCCTAACATTTTCTCATGGTGGGTCAGATTTGACACTGTCAACAATCACAAGTACTGGGAAAGAAGCCAGCTCTGCTCTTCCCACTACAGTTACTTCACCTGGTGTACCACATACATCACTGGTCACTAGTTCTAGAGCAGTGACCAGTACAAGTATTCCATCTTTGTCTGTTTCTTTTTCTAAACCAGAGACAACGGACTCATTTATTACCGATGCTGGAGCCCAGATAAGTTTAGCTATTACAGTTCCATCTGACTCCCCTACTATACCAGGAATGCTGGCCTCACTAATAACCAGTTCTAGAACAAAAAGCCGTCCATCTCCAACTTCGACTGTTTCCCCAGGTCAACCAGAGACAACCATTCCGGGGGCCATTCGTCTTGATGCCAAGTCCAGTTCGGCTGTTCCAACTTTGGTTGTTTTACCTGGTGAGCCAGATAATACCATTTCCTTAGTCACTCCTCATGCAGCGATCAGTCCTACAGTTCTCAAGACAGCCCCAGATTTTTCTCAGCATGGGTTAGATGTTACACCCTCAGTGGTTTCCAGTCTTGGGACAGAAACAAATTTAGCTGGCTCATCTTCTATTTTTTCACCTGAGGTGAAAGGGGTTCTGACCTCACTGGCTCCTAGTTTTTCAACAGTAACTAGTGAAAGTACTCCAGCTCAGTCTGTTTCTGCTGATGAGTCGGACACCACAGGATCATTGGTCAGCCACCGTAGGCCACAGATGAGTTCAACCATTGCAACTCTGACCATCTCCCCTGATGTTCCAGAGATGATGTCACTGACCACTAGCAGTAAATTAGAAACAAGTCTATTTCCAACTCAGATTACTTTCTCAAGTCAGCCAGAGATCACTGCTTCAGAAGTCAGCCACCTTGGGGATAAAGCTAGTTCCAAGATTCCATCTGGGACTAGGACTCCCACTGAGCCAGATGAAGCAACAAGACCAAGTTTTTCCCATATGGATTTAGACACTACACCTCCTGCATTCACAACTATTGGTCCAGAAACCAGTTCATCTGTTCTAACCACAACTATCTTACCTGTTGTCCCAGATATGGTGACTTCGCAGGTCCCTAGTTTTGGTACAGATTCAAAAACAACTAAATCAATTCTGATGCTTCATTCTTCTGAACCACAGACTGTAGTTTCCCTGGCAACCAATGCAGGGGAAGAGTCCATTTCAGCCATTTCTACTGCAGCTGTCTCTCTAGGTGTAAAAGAAGTTATAACATCACTGGTCTCTAGTTCTGGGGCAGAGACACATGCATTCACTCCAATCCAAACTGCTTCCCCAGCTGATCCAGACACTATAACCTCATGGGTCACCTACTCTGGCAGAGAAGGTACTTCAGATATTTTGACTCTATCTACTTTACCTGGTGGGACAGGTGAAACAAAATCATGGGATACTCATTCTTCAGAAACTAACCTGACAGTCCTCATGACAACTCCAGATATTTCCCACACTGCAGCAGATAGTTTACCCTCAATGCCCACCAGTTCTGAGACAGAAGCCAGATCAGATTCTTCAACTTCTGTTTTTTCACCTAATGTATCAAAAGTACTGAGTTTACCTGTCACTACTTTTAGGACAGTCACCAGCACCAATATTCCAACTTTGACTCTTTCTTCTAATGAACCAGAGACAGGAGTCTCAATGTCCACTCATACTGTGGTACAAAAAACTTCATCCCTTCCAACTATGACAGATTCCTCTGGTGTACTTGGGATACTGACTTCACTAGTTCCTAGTTCTGAGATGTACACCAGTACATTTTCCCCAGAAATAATGAGTTATTCACAAATACTGGAGAAAACAGCATCACAAGTAACACTTTCTAAAATGTCAGAAGATAGTTCTTCTGTTGAAACGCTTACTGCTTCACCAGGTGAAGCAGGCACATCAGCCCCATTTGTTATCAATCCTGAAGAGACCAGCACAAAGGTTCCCAGGTCAAGCCCAAGTTTTTCCCATACTGAATCTTATACCACACCCTCAACAGCCACCACAGTTGAACAGGAAGCCGGATCATCTTCTCCAAGTACTCCAACTATAGCTATCTCATCTAATAGTCCAGATATGATAACCTTAGAAGGCCACAGGTCTGAGGAAGATGCAGAGACATCCAAACCAATTCTGACTCTTCAACCTTATGAACCACATACCAAGATGTCTCTGATTTCTCATGCTGGGGAAAAGATTAGTTCACCCATGTCTACTAGTGTTGTCTCTCCAGGTATAACAGAAATGATAAGACCACTATTCACTAGCTCTGAGACAGGCAGCCATAAAAGATATCAGACTATTTCTTCAGGTCAACCAGAGGCTACAACCTCATGGATTATGAATCCTGAAACAGAAGCCACTGCAAGGGTGCTAACTACAGTCATCTCACCCAATGTTCTAGAGATACTGACCTCAAAATCTGTGAACCAAACTCCGAAGCAACAGACTATAGTTTCATTGTTAACCAATGCTGAAAAAGAGCCCAATTCAACCATATCTACTCCGGCTGTCTCTCCAGATATAACAGAAATGACTACATCACTGCTCACTGCCAAAGGTACAGAAAGTCATGTGACAACTCAAACTCTAACTTTTCCCCCAAGACTACCAAATACAACAATACCTTGGATTAACAGCCCTGAAAAAGAAGCCAGTTCAGGTGCTCGAAATACAAACTTAACATCTAGTGTTACAGACATGATGTCTTCAACAATCCTGAGCCACACTACTTCTGAATCACAGAAGATAGCAACATTGGCAACTCCTGCTGGGCAACAACAAAGTTTGGCCATGACTAGTATAACAGAAGTGATATCCCTGGTCAATAGCTCAGGCACAGAAAGCCATGCAGTGACTTCAAATACAGACTTAACCCTAATACAACCAGAGGTTACAAAAGTAGGGATAACAGATCATGGAATACAAGGCACTTCAGGGGTTCTATTTAAGACCATCTCACCTACCATGCCAGAAATGATGACCTCATCAACTCTTATTCCTTCTGAAACATATACTACAATTTCATTGGTTACCAACATTGGGGAACAACCAAGCTCAGCCATGTCTACAAGGCCTGTGTCTTCAGGTATAACTGAAATTATGCCATCACTCATCAATACCTCTAGCACAAAAAACTCTTTATTGCATTCAACTCTCTATGTTTCCTCAAGTGAACCAGAGACCACAAACCCAAGACTTGTCCACGCTGCAAAAGAACTTGTTACTTCTGGAGTTCTATCTAGAACCATCTCACATAGCGTAACAGGAATGATCACCTCACCAACTCTTCCTCCTTCTGAACCACATAGCACAGTTTCATTGAACACCCAGATTGAGGAACAGCCCAGTTCAGTCATGTCTGTAAGGCCTGTTCCTCTACATATAGTAGAAACAATACCATCATTTGCGACTAGCTCAAGCACAGAAAGCCATTCCGTCACTTCAGCTCTTGGTATTTCCACAGATCAACCAGGGACCACTGCCTCATGGGTCACCCATGCTGGTAAAGAAGATACTTCAGGGGTTCTAAGAACAATGGCCTCACCTACTGTTCCAGGCATGATGACCTCAACAACTCTGATCCACACTCCTCCTGAACTGCAGACCATAACATCATTGGTCACTCATACTGCTGAACATCTCAGTTCATCCATGTCTACTCAGGTTGTCTCTCAGAGCGGAATGGATGTGTTGATGTCACATGCCAGCACAGAGGTACATGAAACCAGTCCAGCTCTACTACTTGTTTCTCCAAGTCAAAGAGAGACCACAGCCTCATGGGCAACTCATGTTGAAAGAGAAGACACTTCAGGTGTTCTATCTACCACCGTTTCAACTACTGGTCCAGACCTTGCTACTTCAACATCTCCTCTTTCTTCTGAACAACATTCAACAGTTTCTCTCATCACCAACATTGATGAACAGCCCAGTTCAGCCTTCCCTACCCTAGATGTCTCTGCAGGTGTAACAGAAATGATGCCATCACTGGTCACTAGCTCTATGACAAACAACAGTCCAACAACTACAATGCTAACAGTATCCACAGATCAAACAGAAACCACAGGTTCATGGGCCTCCCATTCTGTAAAGGCAGTAGGTTCAGATGTTCTAACTACAAATATGTCAGGTATTGTTTCAGAGAACGTAAGCTCAATAAGTCCAACCTACATTCCTTCTGAAACACAGACCACAGTCTC
Source organism: Arvicola amphibius (assembly GCF_903992535.2). Classification (NCBI taxonomy): domain Eukaryota; kingdom Metazoa; phylum Chordata; class Mammalia; order Rodentia; family Cricetidae; genus Arvicola; species Arvicola amphibius. Next base: position 87,530,288 of record NC_052049.1, on the reverse strand, counting down.
AATGGTTACTCACACTGAGGCACAACCAAGTTTATCCATGTCCACTCAGACTGTCTCTCCAGAAGCAACAGCAATGATGACATCTCAGGCCACTACTACTGGCTCAAAAACCCATGAAACCATTTCATCCCTACTTGTTTCTCCAGGTCAAAGAGGAACCACAACCACATGGGTGACTCATGCTGAAAGAGAAGACAGTTCAGGTGTTTTGACTACCACTGTTTCAACTACTGGTCCAGACCTTGTTACTTCAACATCTCCTATTGCTTCTGAACAACATTCAACAGTTTCTTTTGTCACCCACATTGGTGAACAGCCAGGTTCAACCATTCCTCCCCTGGCTGTCTCTCCAAGTGTAACAGAAATGCTATCATCACTAGGCACTAGCTCCAGCATTAGTTCTGCACTAGCTGCAACTCTGGCAGTTTCCACAGATAAAGCAGGGAATACAGGCCCATGGGTCACCCCTCCTGGAAAAGAGGACTCCTCAGGGGATCTCTCTACAGCCATCTCACCTGATATTCCAATCACGATGACCTCAACAAATCTGATCCACACTCCTCCTGAACCACAGACTATGGCATCATTGGTCACACATCCTGGTAGACATCCCAGTCCATCCTTGTCTAATCCAACTGTCTCTTCAGGTGTAACAGAAATGATGCCATCACTTGTCACTGGCTCAAGCATAGGAGGCCATGTGATGACTTCAACTCTGGATGTTTCCACAGGTCTGCCTGAGATCACAGCCCCATTGACCACCCATCCTGAAAGAGAAGCCATATCAGGGGTTCCTACTACTCCCATTTCAACTGGTATCCCAGCAATATTGACCTCAACTACTCTCATTCCTTCTGAATCACATACCACAATTTCATTGGTCACCCCTATAGAACAACAGCCCAGTGCAACTGTGTCTACAAGTCCTGTCTCTCTGGGTATTACAGAAATGATACCATCACTGGTCACTAACTTGAGCACAGAGAACAATTCCATGACTTCAACTATGAATGTTTCACCAGATCAACCAGGGACCATAGCCCCATGGGTCACCCATCCTGGAAAAGAAGGTACTTCAGGTGTTCTATCTTCAACCATCTCACATAGCATACCAGAAATGAGGACAACAACAAATCTTATTTCTGCTGAACTAAACACCATAGTGTCATTGGTCACACATATTGGTGAACAGCATAGTTCAGACATAGCTACAAGGCCTATCTCTCCAGATATAACTGAAACAATACCATCATTTGCCACTAGCTCAAGCACAGAAAGCCATTCTGTCACTTTAACTCTTGGTATTTCCACAGACCAACCAAGGACCATATCCCCAAGAGTCACACTTGCTGGTAAAGAAGATACTTCAGGGGTTCTAAGAACAATGGCCTCACCTACTGTTCCAGGCATGATGACCTCAACAACTCTGAAACACACTCCTCCTGAACTGCAGACCATAACATCATTGGTCACTCATACTGCTGAACATCTCAGTTCATCCATGTCTACTCAAGTTGTCTCTCAGAGCGGAATGGATGTGTTGATGTCACATGCCAGCACAGAGGTACATGAAACCAGTCCAGCTCTACTACTTGTTTCTCCAAGTCAAAGAGAGACCACAGCCTCATGGGCAACTCATGTTGAAAGAGAAGACACTTCAGGTGTTCTATCTACCACCATTTCAACTACTGGTCCAGACCTTGCTACTTCAACATCTCCTCTTTCTTCTGAACAACATTCAACAGTTTCTCTCATCACCAACATTGATGAACAGCCCAGTTCAGCCTTCCCTACCCTAGATGTCTCTGCAGGTGTAACAGAAATGATGCCATCACTGGTCACTAGCTCTATGACAAACAACAGTCCAACAACTACAATGCTAACAGTATCCACAGATCAAACAGAAACCACAGGTTCATGGGCCTCCCATTCTGTAAAGGCAGTAGGTTCAGATGTTCTAACTACAAATATGTCAGGTATTGTTTCAGAGAACGTAAGCTCAATAAGTCCAACCTACATTCCTTCTGAAACACAAACCACAGTCTCAATGGTTACTCATGCTGAGGCACAACCAAGTTTATCCATGTCCACTCAGACTGTCTCTCCAGAAGCAACAGCAATGATGACATCTCAGGCCACTACTACTGGCTCAAAAACCCATGAAACCATTTCATCCCTACTTGTTTCTCCAGGTCAAAGAGAAACCACAACCACATGGGTGACTCATGCTGAAAGAGAAGACAGTTCAGGTGTTTTGACTACCACTGTTTCAACTACTGGTCCAGACCTTGTTACTTCAACATCTCCTATTGCTTCTGAACAACATTCAACAGTTTCTTTTGTCACCCACATTGGTGAACAGCCCAGTTCAGCCATTCCTCCCCTGGCTGTCTCTCCAAGTGTAACAGAAATGCTATCATCACTGGGCACTAGCTCCAGCACTAGCTCTGCACTAGCTACAACTCTGGCAGTTTCCACAGATAAAGCAGGGAATACAGGCCCATGGGTCACCCCTCCTGGAAAAGAGGACTCCTCAGGGGATCTCTCTACAGCCATCTCACCTGATAATCCAATCTCGATGACCTCAACAAATCTGATCCACACTCCTCCTGAACCACAGACTATGGCATCATTGGTCACACATCCTGGTAGACATCCCAGTCCATCCTTGTCTAATCCAACTGTCTCTTCAGGTGTAACAGAAATGATGCCATCACTTGTCACTGGCTCAAGCATAGGAGGCCATGTGATGACTTCAACTCTGGATGTTTCCACAGGTCTGCCTGAGATCACAGCCCCATTGACCACCCATCCTGAAAGAGAAGCCATATCAGGGGTTCCTACTATTCCCATTTCAACTGGTATCCCAGCAATGTTGACCTCAACTACTCTCATTCCTTCTGAATCACATACCACAATTTCATTGGTCACCCCTATAGAACAACAGCCCAGTGCAACTGTGTCTACAAGTCCTGTCTCTCTGGGTATTACAGAAATGATACCATCACTGGTCACTAACTTGAGCACAGAGAACAATTCCATGACTTCAACTATGGCTGTTTCACCAGATCAACCAGGGACCACATCCCCATGGGTCACTGACCCTGGAAAAGAAAATACTTCAGGGGTTCTAAGAACAATGGCCTCACCTACTGTTCCAGGCATGATGACCTCAACAACTCTGAAACACACTCCTCCTAAACTGCAGACCATAACATCATTGATCACTCATACTGCTGAACATCTCAGTTCATCCATGTCCACTCAGGTTGTCTCTCAGAGTGGAATAGATATGATGATGTCACATGCCAGGACAGAGGTACATGAAACCAGTCCAGCTCTACTTGTTTCTCCAGGTCAAAGAAAAACAACAGTCTCATGCGTGACTCATGTTGAAAGAGAAGACAGTTCAGGTGTTTTGACTACCACTGTTTCAACTACTGGTCCAGACCTTGTTACTTCAACATCTCCTATTGCTTCTGAACAACATTCAACAGTTTCTTTTGTCACCCACATTGGTGAACAGCCCAGTTCAGCCATTCCTCCCCTGGCTGTCTCTCCAAGTGTAACAGAAATGCTATCATCACTGGGCACTAGCTCCAGCACTAGCTCTGCACTAGCTACAACTCTGGCAGTTTCCACAGATAAAGCAGGGAATACAGGCCCATGGGTCACCCCTCCTGGAAAAGAGGACTCCTCAGGGGATCTCTCTACAGCCACCTCACCTGATAATCCAATCTCGATGACCTCAACAAATCTGATCCACACTCCTCCTGAACCACAGACTATGGCATCATTGGTCACACATCCTGGTAGACATCCCAGTCCATCCTTGTCTAATCCAACTGTCTCTTCAGGTATAACAGAAATGATGCCATCACTTGTCACTGGCTCAAGCATAGGAGGCCATGTGATGACTTCAACTCTGGATGTTTCCACAGGTCTGCCTGAGATCACAGCCCCATTGACCACCCATCCTGAAAGAGAAGCCATATCAGGGGTTCCTACTACTCCCATTTCAACTGGTATCCCAGCAATGTTGACCTCAACTACTCTCATTCCTTCTGAATCACATACCACAATTTCATTGGTCACCCCTATAGAACAACAGCCCAGTGCAACTGTGTCTACAAGTCCTGTCTCTCTGGGTATTACAGAAATGATACCATCACTGGTCACTAACTTGAGCACAGAGAACGATTCCATGACTTCAACTATGGCTGTTTCACCAGATCAACCAGTGACCATAGCCCCATGGGTCACCCATTCTGGAAAAGAAGGCACCTCAGAAGATCTATCTACAACCATCTCACCTGGTGTTCCAGACACAATGACCTCAACAACTCTGATCCACACTCCTCCTGAACCACAGACCACATCCTCATTGGTCACACATGCTGGTGGACATCCCAATTTATCCATGTCTGCTCAGACTGTCTTTTCAGGTGTAAGAGAATTGATGACATCTATGGCCACTACTTCTGGGACAGAGACACATGAAACCAGTTCATCTCCACTTTTTTTCCCAGTTCAAACAAATACCACAATCTCATGGGTAACTCATGCTGAAAGAGAAGACACTTCAAGTATTCCAACCACCACTCTTTCAGCTAGTGTTCCAGACCTTGTTACTTCCACAACTCTTGTTCCTTATGAATCACATTCCACAGTTTCCTCTGTCACCCAAATTGGAGAACAGCCTAGTTCAGCCATGTCTAGTCTGGCTGGCTCCCCAGGTGATACAAAATTGATCCCGTCACTGGTCACTAGCTCCAGCTCTGTACCATCTACAACTCTGGCACTTTCCACAGATAAACCAGAGACCATAGCCTTATGGATCACCCCTCCTGGAACAGAAGGCTCTTCAGAGAATCTGTCTACAAACATCTCACCTGGTATTCCAGACATGATGACCTCAACACCTTTGGTCAACACTCCTTCTGAACCAGTGACCATGACATCACTGGTCACCCATCCTGATGGACATCCCAGTTCATCCTTGTCTATTCAGGCTGTATCTTATGATGCAACAGAAATGACACAGTCACTAGTCACCAGTGTGGGCACAGGAAGTTATGTAATGGTCACCCATACTGAAAGAGAAGGCACATCAGGAGTTCCAAGTACTACTATTTCAGCCAATGTCCCAGAAATGACTTCCACAACAACTCTTTTTCCTTCTGAACCACTAACTGGAATTTCATTTGTCACCTCTGCTGAGGGTCAGACCAGTTTAAATTTGTCTGCCATGGCTGTCTCTCCAAGTATAACAGAAATGGCATCACAAGCCAATATTTGGGGGACAGAGACAGAAGAGACCCCTCCAGTTCGATTTGTTTCCCCAGGTGAAAGAGAAACCACAGCCTCATGGGTGACTCATATTGAAAGAGTACCCACCTCAGGTTCTCCAACCTCCACTATTTCAACTATTTTCCCAAATTTGGTTACCTCACCAACTCTTCTTTCTTCTGAACCACATACTACAGTTTCATTCATTACCCTCACTGAGGAACAACAGACAACTCAGACTGTCTCTCCAGATGTAACAGAAATGATACCATCAATAGTCACTCTCTCAGGCAAAAATAGCCATTCAACATCTTCAACTCTGGCAGATTCCCTAGGTGAAGAAGAAGCCACAACCCATCCTGGAAACAAAGACACTTCAGTGGTTCTAACTACAGCCATCTCACTTAGTGGTCCAGACATAATGACCTCAGCAATTCTGAACCACACTCCTGAAACACAGAGCATAACATCATTGGTTGCCCATGTTGGAGGACAGCCCAGTTTATCCATGTCTTCTCAGAGTGTCTCTCCAGGTATAACAGAAGTGACGCCATCACTGTTCATTAACTTGGGCACAGAAAGCTCTGCAATGCCTACAACAGTGGCTGTTTCCCCAGGTCAACCTGAGACCATAGTCCCATGGGTTACCCATCCTGGAGTAGAAGACACTTCAGGGGTTCTCTCTACAACCATCTCACCTAATGGACCAGAAATGATGACATCATCAACTCTTATTCCTTCTGAATCACATACCACAGTTTCACTTGTCACCCACTTTCGAGAACAGTCCAGTTCAACCATGTCTACAAAATCTGTATCTCCAGGTATAACTGAAATGATATCATCACAGGTCACGAGTTCTGGAACTGAAAACCATCCAGTCACTTCAAGTATGTCTGTTTCCTCAGGTCAAACAGAGTCTACAGCTCCATGGGTCACCCATCCTTGGAAAGAAGAAACTTCAGGAGTTCTAACTTCAACCATCTCATCTCATGTTCCTGCAATGCTGACCTTAACAGCTGTGAACCACATTACTTCTGAACCACAGACTGGAACATTGGTCACCCATGCTGGGCGTCAGCCCAGTTTATCCATGTCTACTGTTGCTGTCTCTCCCCATGTAACAGAAATGATACCATCACTGGGCACTAGCTCCGGTGTGCCAGAAATGATGACCTCGCCAAACCTTGTTTCTTCTGAAGCACATACCACAATTTCTTTGGTCACTGATGTTGGGGGACAGCCCAGTTCAACCATGTCTACAAAGTCTATCTCTCCCCATGTAACAGAAACAATATCACCACTCATCACTAGTTCTCACATGGAAATGCATTCAGTGTCTTCCACTCTGGCTGCTTTTCCAGGTCAACCAGAAACCCCAAACTCATGGCTCACCACTCCTATAACAGAAGCCCCTTTGACTATTCTAAGGACATCCATGTCTCCCAGTGTTCCAGACATGGTGTCCTCATCAACTCTTATTCCTTCTGAACCACATACCACAATGTCCTTGATCACCCATGTTGAGGGACAGCCCAGTTCAGCCATGCCTACAAGACCTGTCCCTCCAGAAATGATTACCCCAACAACTCTTATTCCTTCTAAACCACATAACACTATTTCAGGTGTAGCAGAAATGATGACATCACTGGTCACTACTTCTGAGACAAAGATATATACAGCTACTCCAGTTTTGACTGCTTCCTCAAGTCAAACAGAGAATACAGCCTCCTTGGTCATGCTTACTGGGAAAGAAGCAACTTCAATAATTTCTACTCTGTCTACTTTACCTGGTGAGCCAAAAAGAACTGAAACATGGCTCATTCCTTCTGCCAAGCCCAGCACATCACTTTCCACAGCAACTCTCAAATTTTCTTCTAGTGCATCAGACATCACACCCTCAGATTCTGGGTCAGAGACCACTTCAGTCATTCCAACAACTCTTTCATCTGGTGTACCGTATATGACCACTCCACTAACTGCTGGTTCTACAACAGACAATAGTAAGATTTTTCTTACACTAAATACACTGATGCATGAGCCAACATCAGCAGTCTCCCTGGTCTCTCATTCTGCCTTAACCCAACAAACTTCCAGTTCTTCTGATAGTGGTTTAGATGTTACACTCTCAATAATCAATCATCCTGGAACTGAAACCAGTTCATCTGTGCCAACAATGACTCCCTCTCCTGGGGCAGCAGGTGTTGAGATCTCACAGTTCTCTAGTTCTGGTCCATCAACCAGTACATTTCCAAATACAGTTCTGTCTCCTAGTGAACCAAAAAGCACAGACTCATTACCCACCTTCCTCAGTACAGAGACTAACACATTTCCTGTTTCAACTAGTTTTCTTCCTTCATTGGAGACCACAGCCTCAGTGCCCATTGCATCTGGGGTAGATGTTAGTACAACTCTCTTAACTCAGACTGTTTCTCCTGGTGTACCAGGGATGACAGATTTTCTCTTGAACTCCTCTGTGACTGAGGTGAGCAAAAGTGACCTGGGTACAACATTTTCATATGGTGCTTCTGAAGAAACAGCCTCTGTCCCCATCCACTCTGGGACTGAGACCAGCCCAACCATTCTAAGTGTAACTCCTTCCCCTATTATAACAGGAACCACAGGCTTATGGGCTTCCATCACTTCTCCAGAATCCACTCTGACTATGTCCCCTAGTATGTCTGGGTTTCCCGGTGCTCCTACAACTAGTAAATCTAGCAGTGCCACTTTACAGAGCATAGAAACTTCAGCATCTGTCACTACAGTTAGACTATCTGATCTTGTCACTGATGTCACAAGCCCCATAATTACCTTGAAACCATCAGAGTCCTCAACAAGCCCAATCACTGACCTGGAAACTACAAGTGAGACTTCTCATTTAGCTACCACAAGTTCAAGACCCAATAGGAATAATACCACAACTACACAACATGGACTGAGCACATCTGGAATGTCCACATGGTTCTCTGAGAATGTGACTTCAAGACCAAGTAAGAATAAGCTTTATTATTGTAGTAATCTATAACATATAATACATATGTATATAATGTAAATATTTCCTTTTTGTGTGTTTTAGGTATACAATTTAGTATTGCTGACTATACAGTGTTATGCAACCATCACTTTTATTTTCCAGCCAGTATTTAGATTATTCTTCATTGCTGGCTTTGTTGAGGTTGAATCCAGGACCCCACATACTTTGCAAGTGCTGTGCCCTAAGCCATATCTACAACCCTACAAACAATTTTAATCACCCCAAACTGTACCCATTAAGCAACAGTTCCTCATTCTGCATTCCTCCCAACCATTAGTGACTGTATGAGTTTCTTTTCTATGTGCTGTATCCATTATGTAGCTAATGCACACCCAGCTGCTGTGAGTTCAAGACTGCAACATCCATGACATATCTGGAATACAGGATTTCATGACAAACTACCACTTCCTTTGACTCATATTCTGCCTGTACCCTCTTCTACAACATTCCCTGGGCCTTAAAATTTGTTATTCATTTATTTTTTACTTATTCATACATTCATTTACTTTGACAGTGTGTGTGTCGTATCTGCATTCAGAGACAAGAAGAGAACACCAGGTATTCTCTCACTCTTCTCTTGATTCCACTGAGGTAGGGCTTTTCACTGAAGTTGGTACTAGACCGGCAGTGAGAAATCCCCAGAGATCCTCCTGTCTCTGCCTACATCACAGCTCTGTCTGCTCCTACAGGCACACACATGGCCCAGCCCAACTTTTTACATGAGTGCAAGGGATTCAAACTCGGCCTGTCACACTTGCACAGCAGGCACTCTCCCCCACGTTTCCTTCTTCTTCATAGCCCACAGAGATTTGAGTTTTTATTAAAATTTGAATTGAGGTTTTTCTTTTTCTTTTACTTTTTGAGATTATAATATAATCACATAATTGTCCTTCTCCCTGTCCTCTCTCTAAACCCTCCCATAAATCCTCACCCTGCTCTTTTTCAAAGTTATGGCCCAGAGTAGATGTATTCATTGGAACTTGGCTCCATAACTGCATTTTGACTTCTTATTGTTCTTTGATACATTCTCTGTCTATTGCAAAAAGAAGCTTCCTTGAAGAAGGGTGAGGGTTACACTTACCTGTGGGCATAAGGACAAATATTTAATTGTTGTTTGCATTTATGTTCATTTAGTAAAATGGATGTTTCCCTGATGTAGTGGGTTTCAATGCTAGGTTTCCATAAGCATGTTTTACTTCTTTTTGTTCAGATCTTAAGTCTTAATAGAAAGCTGTTGGTTACCACCACAGTCTGCATGCCACTGCTTTCCCCATAAGGCTATGATGCAATGTCGGTAGTTGCTGTCATGGGCATTATAACTGGGTAGGACTCATTGTTGCTTTTGTGCTTTTGTTAGTTTCACAGTACTTTCTGGTACCACGAAAACTAGACTCCAGTGAGGAGGCTTTCAAGTCAGTTCCAGGTCAGGATCTTCTGGGTTCTGTGCCTGAAGTTCATGATGTCATGTCCTCCACCTCTAGGAGGGAGGAGCAACCAGAGGAAATGACAGTAGTTTGCAATGCTAATTCTGTTTAACTCAAAAGAGGGCTTCTAATGCCTGGTATTGGTGATTTTGTTAGGTGGTCTTTTGTTCTTGGAGGTAGCATTATTAGCCCAGAAGAGAAAATTTTATTTCAACCTGTTTGTATATTTATATAGTAATTCCTTTGCACTATAGGTAAACTTTTTAGGTATAGGGTTAATAGCATGGTTCTTCATGACATTTTCAGACACACTTTTACGGTCTTCCATCATTGGATGGTTGTAGGATAGCTGGACTCTAGAGATGCATATTACCCATTCTATTATTGTGTTCTTTCACTGACAGTTAGGCATCTGGGCCTGGGATGATTGTAAGTCAAGTATTTATTCCTGTATTTGTCTATGGATGGACATTTTGTTCCTTGGTTTCTGTTCCCTCTCTTTTGTTCTGGACTAAATGGCTGAGGGTTCTTGACTTCATGAATGAGTCTTCAGGACAAGTAGGGTGTCTCCCCTGACATTTTGGGGGCCTGTAAGATTTCTGGAGTTTTGGGTACCAACATTCCCTCTGCTGTTCCAAGTATTTGTGTGATGGGTGATACCTCTCTATATGCTGTGAATATGTTTTATTACCATTGGTTAATAACGATGCTTATTTGGCCAATGGTGAGGCAGAAAAGAGAGAGGTGGGAAATCTAAGCAGAGATACAAAGAAAAAGAAGAAAGAGTGAGAGAGGTGCCACCAACCATTGGAAAAGCAAGATGTAAAGCAACAAGCCACAAGCTCACAAGCCTTGTGGTAAAATATTAACTAATATAAATGGCTTAATTTATGATACAAGAGTTAGCTTGTGAGATGCCTGAGCCATCAGCCAAACAGTTTGTAATTAATGTAAGTTTCTATGTGATTACTTGGAACAGGGCAGCCAAGAAATGAAAGTCTTGCCTCCAGGTACATCTGTGGGGCTTCAGGCATACTGAGTATCTGTTTGGTCTCTGGAATTCCTAGTATGGTGTGGCCTCCAGTGAGGCAGAAACTTTCTGTCTGGCTCAGGATCTCTAGATCTGGCCTGGCCTCCCATAGAGCTGCTGGGGCTCTGAGCCTAGTATGGAGCCCAGGAGGAGGGGGAGGAGTACGGTCTGGAATTGTTGAGCAGGCTTGAAGGACTGTTAGCGAAGGTGGGTGGTGTTTTTCCTGCAGTCCCTAGATACCACCTAGCCTCAAGTAAAGATGAAGTCTTCCTCCAAAGTGTTAGGCCAGGATCTCTCTCTCTTATTTTTTTTCTTAGCCAGATGATATGTATGTTGGCCCAAGTAGGGTATTAAAATAACCTAAAGTTAGTGGATTGATGTTAATCTGTGTTTTTAAGTCTAGGAGTACTTTTTGTATTTTTTTAATTGAGACCCCAGAGTTTGGTGCATATATGTTTGAGATAGTAATATCTTCTTGGTTTAGTATTCCCTTGCTTAGATGGGTGAGTCGCTCATTATTGCTTCTGATTGACTTCAGTCTACTTTGTCAGATATTAAGATGGCACTGCTTGCTTGTGTCTTGGCCCTCTTTGACTGGTGAATGTTTTTATGTACTTTTACTCTAAGGTGGTACCTACCTTTGAAACAGAGATGTGTTTCTTGTAGAGAATAGATAGACGGATTTTGTTTCCTTATCCAACCAACTTCCCTCTGTCTTTTGATTGAAAAATTAAATCACTAATATCTATATTTATTATTAAAATGCCTATGTTAATTGCAGTCAGCACATTGTTGATTTTTGATGTTGTTGTTTGTCTTTTTAGTAGTGTGTTGTATTTTTGTAATTTTGGAATCATAACTCTTTCCGCAGTTTCTCTCCTTTGCTCATTCCTCTCTTCAGTCTGAAATATGTCTTCCTATATTTTCTTTAGGTTTGATTTGTTGGATATAATTTTAAAATTTTATTTATTTTACATCAAGACCACATTTGCCCCTCCTTCCTCTACACCTTTTTCCCTTCTGCACCCCATCTACTTCTCTTCCATTTATGTTCAGAAAAGTGAAGGCCTCCAATTGATATCAACAAAACATGGCGTACCAAGTTACATTAAGATTATGAACCTCTCAAAAAAGAAAAAAGAAAAAGAAAAAATTCAGCACCTCTCCTTATATTAAGGCTAGACAAGGCAACCCACTATGATAAATAGGATCCTAAAAGCAGGAAAAGGAGTGAGAGACAGGCCCTGTTCCTGCTGTTATCAGCCCCACAAGAACACTGAGCTACACAACTGTGACATATGCAGAGGACCTAAGTCAGTTGCATGCAGGCTCTCTGGTTGTTGGTTCAGCCTCTGTGAGCTCCTAAGACCCCAAGTTAGTAGATTCTGTGGGATATAATTTCTTTTATATGTTTTTCATTTTATTAAAACAGTCTTTTCTCATTTTACATTTGACAACTAAGGTACTCATCAATCTGATTACATAGAAAGGTCAGTTCAGGCACCCTCTTCATTATTGCTTAGGGTCTTAGCTGGGTTATATTTGTGGATTCCTGGGAATTTCCCTAATGCCAGGGTTCTTGCTAGCCCCATAATGCTGTAAATCAAGATATCTCCTTCCTTGTTCTCCCTTTCTGTCCATCCATCTCAACCATCCCATTTTCTCATGTTCTCCTCTGTCCACCTATGTTCCTTTCCATCTTCCCTTCTGCCCTCCCTATTCCCCCGACATGCTCCCAATTTTCATAGGACATTTGTCTATTTCACCTTCCCAGGGGCACCCATGTATGTCTTTCTTAGGGTTCTCCTTGTTACCTAACTTCTCTGGGGTCATGGACTATAGGCTGCTTATCCTTTGTTTTGCATCTAATTTGTCATTCTGGGTCTGGGTAACTTCACTTAGAATAGTGTTTTCTAGTTCCATCTTTTTGCCGGCAAATTTCAAGATGTCATTTTTTTTTTTTTACCATGAAGTACTACTCCATTGTGTAAATGTACCACATTTTCTTTATCAGTTCTTCAGTTAAGGGGTATCTATGTTTTCTCCAGATTATGGCTATTACAAGTAATGCTGTTATGAACCAAGCTGAGTAAATGTTCTTGTGGTATGAGTATGCATCCTTTGGGTAAATGCCTAACAGTGATATTGCTGGATCTTGAAGGAGATTGATTCCTAATTTTCTGAGAAACCATCATATTGATTTCCAAAGTGGCTGTACAAGTTTGTACTCCCACAAGCAATAGAGGAATGTACCCTTATTCCACATCCCTATCCAGCATAAGCTGTCATCGGTGTTTTTGTTCTTAGCCATACTGACTGGTGTAAGATGGTGTCTCAGAATATTTTTAGCACCTTTGTCTAAAATCAGGTGTTCATAAGTGTGTAGATTAATATCAGGATCTTTGAATTGATTCCACTGGTCTACCTGTCTATTTTTATGCCAATACTAAGCTGTGTTTATTACTATAGCTTTATAGTAGAGATTGAAGTCAAGGATGGTGATGCCTTAAGAAGTTTCTCTATTGTACAGAATTGTTTTGGCTATCCTGGGCTTTTTGTTTCTACACATGAAGTTGAGTAATGTTCCTTCAAGATCTTGAAAAACTGTGTTGAAATTTTTATGGGGATTGCATTGAATCTGTAGATTGCTTTTGGTAGGATTGCCATTTTTATTATGTTTATCCTCCTTATCCAAAAGAATGAGAAATCTTTCCATTTTCTGATATCTTCTTCAATTTCTTTCTTCAAAGACTTAAAGTTCTTGTCATACAGGTCTTTCACTTCTTTGGTTAGCATTACCCTAAGATATTTCATGGGATTTTTGTGTCTGTTGTAAAGGGTGGTGTTTCTCTGATTTCTTTCTCAGCCTTTTTATCATTTGTATATGAGAGGGCTCCTGGATTTTATGTTCATCTTGTATCCTGCCACATTACTGAAGGTGTTTATTAACTGTAGGAGTTCCTTGGTAGAATTCTTGAGGTCACTTATGTATACTATCATGTCATCAGCAAATAGCAAAAGTTTAATTTCTTCTTTTCTAATTTGTCCCCTTGATATCTTTTTATTGTTTTATTTCTCTAGATAGAACTTCAAGTACTTTATTGAAGATATTGAAATAGTAGAAAATTTCATCTTGTTCCTTATTTTAGTGGAGTCACTTAGAGTTTCCCTCCATTTAATTAGATGCTACCTGTTAGCTTGATGCATGTTTCTTTTGTTGTATTTAGATAGGTTCCTTATATCTCTTGATCTTTCCAAGACCTTTATCATAAAGCAGTGTTGAATTTTAACTGAGACTTTTTCAGCATGTAATGAAATTATCATTTTTTTCAGCTAATTTATATGGTGGATTATATTGATGGATTTTTGTATGTTGAAACATCCCTGTATTTCTATGATGAAGCCCACTTGATCATAGTAGATGATTTTTTTAAGTGTTCTTGAGTTTGGTTTGCTAGTATTTTATTGAGTACTTCTGCATCAATGTTCATGAGGGAAATAGAGCTGCAATTCTCTTTGTTTGAAGAATTTTTGTGTGGATTGGGTATCAAGGTAACTGTAGCCTCTTAAAAAGTGTTTGGCAATGGTCCTTCTGTTTCTATTGTGTAGAACAATTGGAGGAGCTTAGATATATTAGCTCTTCTTTGAAGTTCTGGTAGAATTCTGTGCTAAACCCATCCATCCCTGAGGTTTTTTAGTTTTTGAGCTATTTGATGGCTGCTTTTATTTTCTTAAGGGTTATAGGTGTATTTAAATTGTATCTGGTCTTGATTTAAATTTGGTATGTGGTACTTATCCAGAAAATTGTCGATTTCTTTTATTTTTCCAATTTTGTTGGGTACAGGTTTTCGTAGTATGACCTAATGAGTCTCTGGATTTCCTCAGTGTCTGTTGTTATGTCCTCTTTTTCATTTTTGATATTGTTAATTTGGATATTCTCTCTCTGCTTTTTGGTTAGTTTGGATAAGGATTTGTTTATCTAGTTGATTTTCTTGAAGAACCAGCTCTTCATTTCATTCATTCTTTGTATTGTTTTCACTGTTTCTATTTCATTGATTTCAACCCTCAATTTGATGTTTTTCTATTGCCTACTCCTCCTGAATTAGTCTGGATTTTTGCTGTTGTTGTTGTTGTTCTAGAGTTTTCAGGTTTGCTGTTAAATTGCTAGTGTGAGATTTCTCCACTTTCTTTATATAGGCACTTAGTGCTATGAACTTTCCTCTTAGCACTGCTTTTATACTGTTCCATAGATTTGGCTATGAAGTACATTCATTTTCATTGAATTTTAAGAAGACTTTAATTTCTTTCTTTGTTTTTTCCTTGACCCAGGGGTGATTGAGTTGAGCACTGTTCAATTTCCATGAGTTTATATACTTTCTGAAATTAGTGTTGTTGAAATCTAACTTTAAGTCATGGTGATCTGATAAGATACAGGGGTTATTACAACTTTTTTGTAACTTTTGGGGTTTGCTTTGTTACTGAGGTATGGCTAATTTTAGAGAAAGTTCCATGAGGTATGAAGAACTGTGTGTTTAGGTAAGATGTTCTATAGATATCTGTTAAGTCCATCTGTTAGTTTTCTTAAATTTCTGTCTAGTAGACTTTGGTGAGCCCACAAGTATTACACAGCAAATGTACAGCTGGCACATCTATTGGACTATCTACTACAGGAAGTATACGTACACTACACTTGGAGTAACCTGATTTTTGCAGAGTTAAGGGACATCTGTCCTGTGGATAAGTCACTGTCAATTCTGTAAAAATCTTGTGAAATCAAGGCATTTCTCCCTTCTATACTATCCTAGCAGTGTATAAACCTGACTTTTTCCGTAGGGCAAGGGGCTACCTCCCCACACAACATGAAGACATGGTTTGAAATGGACTCACTCAATTAAACCTTTGTTCTTGTAACCAAAATCTACATAAAAATAGTTTACTTCAAACTTTCTTTATTGACAGCAGTCACACATAAGAAAGGAGCCTCATACAGGAGGCAATAATGTCTGCTCTAACAGCAGGCTCAGGAAAGTGTAATCTACTGGTCTTCTGATCTGACTTGATGGGGGCTACTAATATTCTATATTTACCCTTCACCTTGGTTTCAACTAGCATAAGATCATAGCCCAGGAAATTAACTGTTTATATAGGAAAAAGATTGAGTTAACTAAGACTAGCTTCAGAGAGAAAAATTGACACCTGGGTAACATGCTGGAGCCAAAAGCAAAGTTTGCAGAAAAGATTTGTTTTAACTCAACCAGCTGGATGCTAATACAAATCAAGCCTGCAGCTTAGTATAGTTATCAATGCTGTCTTTGCAGCTGCAGGAGAACTTCACAGCCACACCCCCTCTGAGATGAAAAACCAGATCCACCAGTTTCTTGTGAATCTGTGAAAATGCATGCTTAATAATATTGTTACTGCCTATGTGATTGTTAACTTTTCTGTATGCCTTTATAAACTAAAAGTTTTGTGCAGATCATCCCCTTTTTACCCTTATGCTTTATCCTTCATCCTTTACCCTTATGATGTGCCCTTATGTGCTTTATACCCTTATGCCTTTTGCCCTTATGCTTCTTCTTCTTCCCCTGCTTTCATCTTCCTCCAAGGGAAAAAAAAAAAGGGAAACCATACCTGAGTCAGTCAGTTCATTCTACCCCTCAGTTCCCATTCCCAAGCCAGTTCTCACTTGTAGAAGTTCTATTCTGAGCCCTGAGGGAGTGCTGAGGTTGGTACTTAGTGCTCCCAATAGTAGACCTGCCCACTGATGAGTATGGAGTTTTGAAGTTTCCTACTATTAGCGTGCAGGTTTTGATGTGTTATTTCAGTAAGCTTTAGTAATGTTTCTTTTACATATGTGGGTGCTCTTTTATTTGGGCATAGATGTTCAGAATTGAGATTTCATATTGATGGATTTTTCCTGTTTTGAGTAAGAAGTGTCCTTCACCATCTTTTTTAATTATTTTAGTTTGAGGTCTATTTTATTAGATATTAGGATAGCTAAACCTGCTTGTATCTTAGGTCCATTTGATTTAAATTTTTTTCCCAACCCTTATCTCTTTCTTTCTTTGAGGTTGAGGTGTTCTTCTTGTATGCAGCAGAATGATAGACCCTGTTTTGTGTCTAGTCTCTTAGCCTGTGTCTTTTTATAGGTGAATTGAGTCCATTGATGTTAAGAGATATTAATGACAAGTGGTTGTTAATATCTGTTATTTTTTCAGTGGTAGTTGTTATGATCTGCTGGTCTGTCACCTGGGTACCCTGTCCCTTTAAGAGACAAGCTCCACCCACTCCCAACCCTCCCCTCCCACCCAGGCAAACAGAGCTCCAGCCTCCTCCAGCCTGTGCTCTCTCTTTTGGTCCCTCTTCTAAGAGGTGGCTGCTGCCTCTCCTCCCAACCTCCCCACCTCTTTTCTCCTCCCTCTCTGCCTCTCCCACTTCTCGCCTTCACCTTCCCTTCCATAACCCACTTAAACTCTATACCCAAACTCTTTCTGCATGACATATCTGTCTGTCTCTGCAAATCTGTGTCTCTCAGCAGCTGCAGTCTCCCGACTGCCTTGGCCTTACTGAGAACTTGGATAACAGGCTGCAACCCTGTCCAAGCCTCAGGACCACCACCCCTCATGGGACTGGCCTCCCCCACCACCATCACCGTATCTTTAAAAAAGAATAACAGTAGTGTTTTGTGTGGTTCCCTTCTTTGGGTTTTGTTGGTGTGAGGTTATCTGTTGCCTGTATTTTCATGAGTGCAGCTAACTTTCTTGGGTTGGAGTTTTCCATCTAGTACTTTTTGTAATACCGGGTTTGTGGATAGGTAATGTTTAAATCGGGTTTTGTCGTAGAATATCTTATTTTTTCCATCTATGGTGATTAAAAGCTTTGCTGGATAGAGTAATCTGGGCTTGCTTCCATGGTCTTTTAGTGTCTCCAGCACATCTGTCCAGGACCTTTTGATTTTCAGAGTTTCCATTGAGAAGATGGGTATAATTCTGATAGGTCTGCCTTTCATGTTACTTTGTCTTTTTCCTTTGCAGCTCTTAATAGTCTTTCTTTATACTATATGTCTAGTGTTTTGATTATTATATGACTAGGGAACTTTTTTGGTTCAGTCTATTAGATATTCTGTAAACTTCTTATACCTTCATTGGCTTATCCTTCTTTAGGTTGGGAAAGTTTTCCTCTATGATTTTGTTGAATATATTTTCTGTGCCTTTGATCTGGACTTCTTCTATCCTATTATTCTTAGGTTTGGTCTTTTCATGATGTCTCAAATTTTCTGGATGTTTTTGTAAAAGAAAATGTTGGATTTAATATTTTCTTTTAAATAGATTCACCAATCTATTTCCTCTATAATATCTTCAACACCTGAGATTCTCTCTTCCATCTATCATATTTTGTCAGTTATGTTTGTATCTGTAGTTCCTATCTACTCACCCAGATTTTTCATTTTCAGAATTCCCTCAGTTTGTGCTTTCTTTATTGCCTCTATTTCAATTTTTAAGTCTTGAACTGTTTGAACTATTTGCTTCACCTACTTGATTGTTTTTTTTTTCTTGGTTTTCTTTAAGAGATTTATTGATTCTTTCAATTTTTGTCTTTTCTTCCATTTTTAAGAGAATTTTTCATTCCTCTTTAAGTGTCTTTATCATCTTCATAAAGGTATATTTAAAGTTGTTTTATTCTGGTTCTTCTGGATTAAGATGTTCAGGTCTTCATGTTGTAGGACCACTAGGTTCTGGTGTTACTATATTGTTCTTTAGGTTGTCGAATGTATTCTTGCATTGGCACCTACCCATTTCTTCTTCCAATTGGTGCAGGCAGTATCTTTCCCTCTTGGTTTAATCCTTGCAGTCAGTGTCTGTGTCTCAGGGAGTCACTTTTGGTCTGCTCTGTGAAGTCACTGTCTGTATCTCAGGGAGCTGCTGAGGTTGCAGGGACTGGGTCTGTTTAGGGGCAGAATGAGATTTGCAGATTACAGGGTCTGATGGAGTGGATGCTGGAGCAGCCTGCCTGCAGGAGGCTTGCCTGATGACCAGCTAGTGCAGCTGAAATGAGTTGGAAAGGCCCTGAGGTTTCGCCCCGGGCCTAGGGCCTAGAGACTGGTCTGTCCAGCAGGGTCTGGTCATATATGTCTTGGTCCCCTTTGGCCAGTCACAATCTCTTTTAGGGTGTATTATCATGAAAATACTTTCTTTCTCCAGTAATGGAAGATAGTTTTGTTGGGTCTTTTTTTCTAGGCTGTCCATCATAGTCTTTTAGAACTTGCATTGCATTGCTCCAGGACCATTTGGCTTTCAAAGTTTCCTTTGAAAAACCATCTGAAATTCTGATGGATTATGACTTGTGTATTTTTCTCTTGTACCTTTCAATCCATTTTCTTTGTTGCATATATTAGTATTTTAAATATACCATGAGGATTTTCTTTCTTCTTGTCTATTAGGTGTTATGTGTTCTGGTATCTAGATGAGTGTGTCTTTCTTAGTTTGGGGAAGTCTTGATCTATGATATTGTTGGAGATTTCAATGACATTGACTTGGGATTCTTCTTCCACTAATTCAAATGTTTATAATTTTAATGTGCCCATTTATCCCTTTCTGTGCTTTTTCTGTTGCTTGTTTGTTTGTCTTTCTATCCCTTCATTATTTTGTCCTGATCTTCATCTTTGAAACATGATCATTTTTTTCTTTTTTAAAATTGATTTTTATTGAGATCTACATTTTTTTCTGCTCCCCTCCCTGCCTCTCCTTTCCCCATCAACCCTCTCCCAAAGTCCCCATGCTCCCAATTTACTCAGGATATCCTGCCTTTTTCTACTTCTCATGTAGATTAATATATGTAAGTCTCTCTTGGAGTCCTCATTGTTGTCTAGGTTCTCTGGGACTGTGATTTGTAGGCTGGTTTTCTTTACTTTATGTTTAAAAACATAGGAATATTGTCTTTCTGTCTTTGGGTTACCTCACTCAAAATGATGTTTTCTAGCTCCATCCATTTGCCTGCTAATTTCAAGATGTCATTATTTTTTTTTCTGCTGTGTAGTACTCTATTGTATAAATGTACCATTTTTTTCCTTATCCATTCTTTGGTCAAGGGGCATTTAGGTTGTTTCAAGATTCTGGCTATGACAATCAATGCTGCTATCAACATAGTTGAGCACATGTCCTTGTGGCATGATTGAGCATCCTTTGAATATATTCCCAAAAGTGGTATTACTGGTCTTGAGGAAGGTTGTTTCATAATTTGCTGAGAAATCACCACACTGATATCCAAAGGGGCTCTGCCAGCTTGCACTCCCACCAGCAATGCAGGAGTGTTCCCTTTACCCCACAACCTCTCCAACATAAGTTGTCATCAGTGTTTCTGATCTTGGCCATTCTTACAGGTGTAAGATGGAATCTCAGAGTTGTTTTCATTTGCATTTCTCTGATGACTAAGGATGTTGAACATTTCCTTAAGTGTCTTTCAGCCATTTTAGATTCCTCTATTGAGAATTCTCTGTTTGGGTCTGTACTCTATTTTTTATTGGATTATTTGTTCTTTTGATGACAAATTTTTTGAGTTCTTTGTATATTTTGGATAACAGACCTCTGTCTAATGTGGGATTGGTGAAGATCTTTCCCATTCTGTAGGCTGTCATTTTGTCTTGTTGACCATGTCCTTTGCTTTACAGAAGCTTTTCAATTTCAGGATTTCCCATTTATTAATTGTTTCTCTTAGTGTTTGTACTACTGGGGTTATATTTAGGAAGTGTTCTCCTGTGCCAATGCATTCAAGTGTACTTCTCACTTCCCCTTCTATGAGGTTCAGTGTGGATGGCTTTATGATGAGACTTGAGTTTTGGGCATGGTGATAGATATGGATCTATTTTCATTCTTCTACATGTTGATATCCAGTTATGCCAGCACCATTTGCTAAATGTGCTTTCTTTTTTCCAGTTGTGAATCCTGATATTTTATATTTTGCTTTATTCATTCTATGTGTCAGGACTTTCTTTGAGATTTCTGGTTGAGTCACTGGATTTTTCAGCTCCATCTTCATTTCACCCTGAGTCTTCTTCAGTGTTTCTATCTTCTTATTGAATTCTATTTCCAAGAACTAGGCTGTCTTCTTCACGTCACATCATCATTGGTTTAAAATTTGAATTTGAATTTAGTCTCCTAATTACTGTCCTGTTAATTTCATTGAGCTGTTTCCCTTTTTAAAACTTGAATTCTTAGATGAACTTTATACTTTTTCTTCTAAGTTCAATATCCTGGGGTTCTTTTGATTGGCAAACATTTATACAATAATATTTTGAAGAGGGAGAGAATATATTGGTTTGTTCTTTTATATTGCTTGTTTATTTTTTGTTTTGTAATCTGGGCATTTGTATTTATTTTGTTAGTTCTAAGTCTGGTATGGTTAGAGAAGGGAGGAACAGAGAGGAGGGTAAGAAGATGTGTTGGGCCTAGAAGGTAGAAATGGCTTCAGTGTAATGAAAGTGAACATAGTGGACTGGGCTGATGTTCAGAATGTACCTCCTGGTTTAAGATTTGAATGTGAAATTAGATCTGGCTGCCAAGAAAGGTTGGATATGGTGTGGTAGGATCCTGTGCTTTGGGGTGGGTAAGAAAGGTTGTAGCAAATGTTTAGAGATTGATTTTGGTGAAGGGGAAGCCTAGCCCAAAACCTTGTTTTGTAAGGCGTGTCCCCCTTGGTTTAAAGGCGTGTCCCCCTTGGTCTAAAGGCGTGTCCCTCTTAGGTGTGTCCCTCTTAGGCGTGTCCCCCTTAGGCTAATATTGACTTATAAAATCTTGCGGGCCTGCGGCCCGCGCTCTCTTTGTTTTCCTGCCCTCCTCGCTGGAACCTTGGATTTGTAAGTTCCCTTTCCTTTCCTTTATTAAAACTGACTTATATATATTAAAGCTTGTCTGGTGAATCATAACTGCCGATCAACCACGCACCTTCATTTGGCGTCCAACTAGGGCTTTTGGGAGCCTTCAGCTCCAGTTCCCACACTGCGTGGCAGGGATTCGGCCTTGGGCTCTTGATTGCTTCAGAGCAGTTTCCCAGACTAGCCTGTCCCAGCCCCGCTTGTACGGAGCAAAGGACGTGTGTGTGCTCGGGTGACTCAGTCCGAGCTCGCTAACCCCTCAGGCAGCACCAGTCCCGGCTGAGTTCGGCCTGGGCCCTGACCTGCCAGAGACTAGCGGTTACTGCCGGAGTCCCAACATTCGAGCTCCTCAGGTACTGCAGACTCGGTTTGGCCGAGCGGTTATTGCCCTAGCAACCTACTGGCAGGGAACGGTCATTTCAGGTAAAATTTCTTTTGATTAAAAAAAAAAAAAAAAAAATGTCTGACCATATCACCGTTGAAAGCTTCTGCAGTCTATTTAATTGTACTATGGTAGAAATATTACAGGATACATATGATATTCCCATAACTTGGATGTTTATAGGGCTTGCAATTTTTCTCGTATTTGGTTTCTCCCTTACATGGTTTGAAAATAGAAAAATGATAAAGTCCTTACAGAATGAAACCAGGATTCTTAGGACAGAGGTTGAATGCTTAAGAAAGGGCACAACTGTTTTGAGTAACAACTTTAAGTCGGTCGAGGTATTTGCAAAAACAATTCAGACTGACACCAAGAAAGAGTTTGAAGGTCTCAAGGAAGGGAATAGGGCTTTGTCTGATATGACTCGGTCAAATGAGCAAAATTTAGAAAAACTACAGTCTGATATTAAGGAGAGATTCATTGCTGCGGAGGAGAGAACAGCTGATTTGGATCGTAAACTTCAGTCCCTGTCTGAAACATTATCAGAGAGAATTAAAACTGCTGAATGTGAAAATCGGACTTTGACTAAAGGATATGACAGATTGGCTGACAGATTGTCAATACAAGAAGGCACAATTCATGCCATGAAAATTCTATCCAAGGATGAGATACTAACTCTACTGGACAAACTTCATGTTTTGGAATCCTCCATGAAGGCCTTGGAGCATAATTCTGGACAGGAGATCCAGGCCTTACAGAAGGGAATAGTAAGCAGATTAGAAAAGATTGAGGAAATTATAGAACAGGAGCAAACGGTACAAAGGCGAAATTTAACTCCGTCAATGAGTAAAACTCTCCGGGATAATTTCCATAAAGTTCTACCTGCCTTTCCAATAGTAACGTCAGAAAAGGTGACTGGTTCCAAAAACCCTAAAGTCATCAAGGAATATACATGGGAACCCGTCCGTATGAATGATCTCAAAGAAATTAAACAAGCCATTATGAACTTTGGGCTACATTCGTCCTTTGTTAGAGAGATGCTCAAAACTTGGTCTATAAGCAATAAGGCAACGCCCCATGATTGGGTACAATTAGTATCAGCTGTTCTAGAGAGTGGGTCACAATTAAATTGGAAATGCATGTTCAGACAAGAGGCTAAACTTTTAGAACAGCAGGAAAGAGCAAAGGGAATTGAGATCTCCCTAGATCAAATTCTAGGTGAAGGACTTTTCTCCGATCCTCTGGAACAAGCGAATTATGATGAACACACCTTATCCATATGTACTACAGCAGCTTTAAAGGCTTGGGACAGGGTTCAAGACCCAGGACAGAGACTGGAATCATATATCAGAGTTAAACAGGGTCAGAGAGAACCCTTTAGTGATTTTTTACAAAGGCTAACTAAAGCTGTACAGATAGGGATATCTGACCCAGAAGCAAGACGTATAATAATTGAATCTTTGGCTTATGAGAATGCCAATGTGGAGTGTAAAAGGATCCTGGGGCCTTTAAAGATGAGATCAGCGCCCTTGGACGAATGGGTCTTACATACAATGAATGTTGAATCATTTGACTATGGCACTGAAGCATGGGTAGAAGAAGCAATTTCTAATGCAAAAAGGAGACATCAAGTTACCAAATGTTTTAACTGTGGCAAGATGGGACATATTAAAAGGAATTGCAGACAACGGATTTTCAGAAATAATAATAATAATAATGATGATAATAATAATAATAATAATAATAATGCCTCTTCTAGAAATAACAGACGTAGGAGGACTCAGCCTTCAGGTATATGTAGGAGATGTGGAAAAGGCAGACACTGGACAAATGAGTGCAGGTCAACAAGAGATAGACAAGGCAACCTGTTGCCACTGGGAAACTCAATGGGGGGCCTCTCGCAGGCCCCCATGGCGAATGTGGTCCAGTCATTTCCAGTTACTGCCGAGAACATGCCTCGTCAAGAAAATTAGAAAGCCCCATGCCTGCTGTTAAAAGCAAAAATGGCCTGAAAGATGAGTTACGTGTATTTTGGCAGACTTTTATAAATGAACAAAGACCAAAGTTAAGAGTGTGCGTAAATGGCGTTTTTATTACTGGCCTACTGGACACAGGTGCAGATGTAAGTATCATTACTCCAGAATCTTGGCATCCGTATTGGCCTCTTCAGGATGTAAATGTTCAGTTCCTGGGAATTGGAACCCTATCTCAAGTAAAGCAGAGCACGAGATGGGTTGAATGCATAGGGCCAGAAGGACAAATAGGAAAATTAAGGCCATATGTAGCCAATATTGCAGTGAATTTATGGGGCCGTGACCTGTTGCAGCAATGGAATACCCAAATTAACATTCCTGCTGCTTCTAGAGCCTCTATTACCGAGGGAAATATTAAAAGATATTACAGAAGGCGGAAACCGGCTGTTCGGGCTGTACAAGAATGCAAAGCAATTGATGGCCCTTCAGAGATACGAACAGCACTGCCTCTAAAATGGTTGACTGAGAAACCAATATGGACAAAGCAATGGCCTTTAGCTGAGGAAAAGTTGCAGGCTTTAGAACAGCTGGTACAAGAGCAATTAGATGCTCGACATATAGAAGAATCTACCAGCCCTTGGAATTCTCCTGTATTTGTTGTTAAGAAAAAATCTGGTAAGTGGAGAATGGTGACAGATCTCAGGGCTATCAATAAGGTTATTCAACCTATGGGCTCTCTGCAATCTGGAATTCCTCTGCCATCTTTATTACCAAAAGGATGGCCTCTCATAGTAATTGATTTAAAGGATTGTTTCTTCACTATACCTTTACAAGAAAAAGACAGAGAAAAGTTTGCCTTCACAGTGCCTACTTATAATAACTCTCAACCTACAAGGAGATACCAGTGGACTGTCCTCCCACAGGGCATGTTGAACTCTCCCACCCTGTGCCAATATTTTGTAAATCAACCATTGCAAATAATACGCAAGCAATTTCCCAAGTCGATAATTTATCATTACATGGATGATATTCTGTTATCTGATTCAAACATGGCTACTTTAGAAAGACTGTTTGAAGAAGTAAAAATACTTTTACCTAAATGGGGATTGCAGATTGCTCCTGAAAAAATTCAGAGAGGAGATTCTGTTAATTATCTAGGTTATAAAATAGGTTTGCAAAAAATTAAGACACAAAAAGCACAAATTAGGAGAGATCGGTTACGGACTCTCAATGACTTTCAAAGGTTGTTAGGAGACATTTCCAGCTTACGACCAGCTGTTGGCATAACACCTGATATGATAATTCATTTAAATAAAACCTTGGATGGTGAAAAAGACTTAAACAGTCCCAGAGAATTAACAGCTGAAGCAGAAAAGGAGCTGAGAATGATTGAAGAGAAATTACAAGAGACACATGTGGACAGGGTGAATCCAGAGCTCAGTTGTATTCTAGTCATATTGCCTTCCAAAATTTCTCCTACAGGAATTTTAATGCAGAGAGATGATATTATCCTAGAGTGGATCTTTTTACCACATAAACCAAGTAAGAAAATAAAAACTTATGTGGAAAAAGTCTCTGAATTAATTATAAAAGGCAAATTGAGACTTCGTCAACTAGCAGGCATAGACCCAGCAGAAATTATAGTGCCTTTCACTGCTGATGAACTAAAAAAGTTGTGGGAAGATAACGAACCATGGCAAAGAGCTTGCGCTAATTTTTTGGGAGAAATCAATAACAACTATCTGAAAAGCAAGAGGCTTAACTTTATAAAGAGAACTTCTTGGATTCTCCCTCGAATCATCCGTGATGCTCCGATAACTGGAGCACGTACATTTTATACTGATGCTAATAAATCAGGGAAAGCAGGTTACAAATCAGAAGATTTGAGTAAGGTGGAACAAAGCCCTTATGATTCTGTCCAGAAGGCAGAATTATATGCCATTCTTATGGTGGTAAGGGATTTTAAAGAACCGCTTAATATAGTTACTGATTCACAATATGCAGAAAGAGTAATCTTACATATTGAAACTGCTGAATTTATACCTGATGATACAGAACTAACCTCATTGTTTATCCAGGTACAAGACATGATCAGGAACAGGCTTTGCCCTATGTATATAACACACATCAGATCCCATACGGGTCTGCCAGGTCCTCTAGCAAAAGGTAATGCAGAAATTGATCAATTGTTGATTGGTAGTGTGCTGCAGGCCTCTGAATTTCATAAAAAACATCATGTCAATAGCAAAGGCTTGAAGAAAGAGTTTTCTATTACATGGCAACAAGCTAAGGAAATTGTAAAGAAATGCCCTACTTGCTCTTTTTATAACCAAACACCACTGCCTGCAGGGGCTAATCCAAAGGGCACTCAAAGGAATAAAATCTGGCAGATGGATGTGTTTCACTTTGCAGAATTTGGCAAATTAAAATATGTACACCACACCATTGACACTTATTCAGGTTTTCAATGGGCAACTGCTTTAAGCTCAGAAAAAGCTGATTCAGTAATCACTCATTTATTAGAAGTTATGGCCATCATGGGTATACCTACACAAATAAAGACGGATAATGGTCCAGCTTATGTTTCTAGGAAAATGAAACAGTTTTTTGCTTATTACAATATTAAGCATGTTACAGGTATACCATACAATCCTACAGGTCAAGCAGTCATAGAAAGATCAAATAGAACTATAAAGGACATGTTAAACAAACAGAAAGGGGTGGAAAATACCCCTAGAAATAGGTTACATAGTGCTTTATTAACCTTGAATTTTCTCAACGCTAATGAGAAGGGGACAACGGCTGCAGAAAGACATTGGATAATGGAAAAGTCTGCTGAATTAAATCAACCAGTTTATTTCAAGGATGTGCTGACCTCGCAGTGGAAGCCAGGAGATGTGCTGCGTTGGGGAAGGGGTTTTGCTCTTGTCTCCACAGGAGAGGAAAAATTGTGGATACCGTCAAAATTAATAAAGGTTCGGTTTGAAGAGAAGAAGCCCCTTGGAAAAGAAAAATAATTCATTCACAAGGATGATGATCATACTGATGGTAAGAAAAGCATATAGGTTGGGGGCAGGGTTCTTTTCTTATCTCCACAGGAAACCACTCATCTTCAAAGAACTTAAGGGACCCTGGATATTTAAATACTGATGCATGGACACTAGTTACAACCTAATATGGATCAACACAGAACCCGAATATGTTTAGTAAGTATAAAACATTTTTTTTACATATATACTGTGCCTTTATTTATATGTATATAGAGCTGGTTTTGGAGTTGGACTATGGCTCAGTCCTTCTTCAATTCCAAGCCTGTTTATAAGAGATATCTCAGAGTTTCTGTCTCAGGTCAGGAGCCATGAAATGGGACAGAATAATAATAGTAATAATAATAATAATAATAATAATAATAATAATAATGATAATGATGATGATGACGATGATGATACTTGATAAACTTTCTTTGCCTTTCCTCATATCTGTCTGTCTTTATTATACCTTTCATCGAATATATATGTCTGTATATGTCTTTGTAGATAATGTTTACCTTTCCTGTAACAAACAACAAATTTTCCTTCAGTAATCTTTGAAGTTTCCAGGATGAAGATGGGGCCCCACAACATCAATTTCACCTGGTTACTATGACGTCATGTTTTTAATAGCGCTAAAATTAGACCTTTTTTTTGGTTGTTTTTTTTTTTGGTACCAACTACACAAGACAGTTTCAAATGGTGTACAATTTTGACAACACTCTGGCCGGACCTCCTCAAAACACTCAGAGGCTAGTTACAATTTCCTCGACCAAATGTTATTCTGGGAATTTTACCATCATTTGCTTTCATGGAACCCCCTGAGAAGAACGTCGCCCCCATGTCAGCTAGAAGCAATCTTAGAGGACGACGCCCCCTCTCCCAACAGAGTTTGCCCTCTGGTTTAGGGACATCATTTAGTAGATGGTATAGGGTTGAGGGGATGGGGGAGGTATTATATGGACTCAGGGGTGTTTATGAAAAAAAAAAAGGGGGGGGGGATTACCTGGTTTGATGGGATGATTAGTATTTGTGAATTATTGTTATTAGAAAATTGCATTGGTGTTGATTCTTGTATATTGAACATTGTATGCGAGTATGCTTCTACCTCTATTGTATGAGAGTATGCTTCTACCTCTGTTTAAAACAATTGTTATATTGAGATATTTATCATATTGCAATGTACATTTCTACCTCTGATATTATTTGTATAATGACATTGTTTACGTTTGGGGATATTGTCCTCATTTATTGCACAGTTGTTTTTCAGGTTTTTTAGATACATAGAAATTATATTTAGTATAGATAGTATAATCTTCGACCTCTTTGAAGAACTGTAGAACATGGCCTTTAATCTAACCTAGAGTTTGATACTTATGAGACACAATCACTCCTGGCAACACCACTCTACTCCCGAGAGAATGTTGAGCACCAAAGACACTCCACTGGGAGCTTGTCTTCTTGGCAGAAGTGGCCTTTAGGCAAAGAAAAAGCCCATACCTCGACCACTGACAGAGTTTCAGAGTATCCGTAAATGGATAAAAACAGGATTGTCTTATCTTGCCAAGACAGGGTTGGACAGTTCTACAAAAAGTTCCTTGCCTTTGAAAAATGTTATGTCAGTTGTGTTAGGCCTTAGCCAAAGTTGGTTGCCTCAACATTGCAAAACGAAACTTTGGGTGACTGCCCAGGTAGTTAGTTGTCTCTGTCATTTGTTGCACATTTTGGAAGTTTCTTGTTTGTACTTCCTGGTTGCTTAAGTAATATTACTTCCCTTCTCAGATCTTTGATGGGGTTGAAGATTAGATAATTGTAGTTACCCTCTACATTATTTAGACTCCTTGAAATAGAATGCTTAGTAAAACTTTTGTTATATGTTTCTTCTTAATATTGTTTGTAATTTTATATTTATTATTTGTTTCTATTGAATATAGTTGTATTTGGTTTGGTTCTGTCTTATTTAGACAAAAGGGGGAGATGAAGGGGAAGCCTAGCCCAAAACCTTGTTTTGTAAGGCGTGTCCCCCTTGGTTTAAAGGCGTGTCCCCCTTGGTCTAAAGGCGTGTCCCTCTTAGGTGTGTCCCTCTTAGGCGTGTCCCCCTTAGGCTAATATTGACTTATAAAATCTTGCGGGCCTGCGGCCCGCGCTCTCTTTGTTTTCCTGCCCTCCTCGCTGGAACCTTGGATTTGTAAGTTCCCTTTCCTTTCCTTTATTAAAACTGACTTATATATATTAAAGCTTGTCTGGTGAATCATAACTGCCGATCAACCACGCACCTTCATTTTGGTGCAGGAAAGGCTGGCCAGACAAGGCTAGGTAACTCTTTGTAAGTTGCATGCTAGGTCTGGCAGGTTAGTGAGGGTTCATAAATAAGGAAGAGAAGGTCAAGGAGACTCATGTAGCACCCGCCTGTACTATGTGACAGTACAGTACTACTCCTGTATTGCGGCACCTGCACTACAGGACCATTCATGGGTTTTGGGCAAGGTGCCTGGAGATTTAAATACACAAAGACACACAGAGACATGGGTCATCCTTGAAACAAGAATGTACCCTTTATTGTGTTCAGGGGCAGCTTATATAAGGATAGCCACGCCCCAGCCAAACCCACCAGAAATCACGTCCTGGCATCTGGAACTCCTGAGGGTCTCGTGCTCAGAGCAGCTGCAGGCTGTCTCAGAGAAGAGGAAAACAAGTTGTTTACAAGAAATTCAGGATCTGGGGTGTTGGTTCACTGTTCTCAACAGACTCAGACATTGAAGAAGGGTGTGGAAGATCTGGCTGATTAGTATCTCGGTCACTGTTCTGTTGCTGTGAAGAGATGTCAAGACCATGGAAATGCTATTAAAACAAAACATCATTTGGGGCTTGCTTACAGTTTCAGAGGTTTAGTCCATTATCATTGTGGTGGAGTGCATGGGGAGCAAGTTGATGCAGGCAGTTGCTGGAGCAGTGGTTGAAAGTTACCTCTTGATCTGCAGATAGACTTTGGCCTTGGCATGGGCTTTTTAAATCTCAAAATTTGCTTCCTCCAATAACACACTTCCTTCCCCAGTGCTATGCTGCCTAAAGCCTTTTCAAATAGTATTATTTCCTATGACTGAGGGGGACATTCTTATTGAGACCACCACATTCTATCCCTGGCCCCCATTTACTTATAGGCATATTATAATGAAAAAATTTAATCTAACTTCAAAAGATTAGACAATTTCAAAAGTTCCCAGTTTATCAAATTTCAAATTATTTAAATGTTCAAAGTCTCTTCTGATAGTCATGGCAACCTCTGAACTGTAGCCCTTTGTTAAATAAAAATTAAAAGGCAGATCTCTTACTTCCAACAAACAGTAACTCAATATGTGCATTACCATTGCAAAAGGCAGAAAAGGGAACATGGTGGGGAAAATACCAGGCTGACTGAAAACCAAAACCAGCTGGGCAGACTCCATCTCTGCATCTCCATGTCTGATGTCAAAGTACTCTTCAAATGTTCAACTCCTTTCATATTTCTTTGGCATAGTATCTCACTTGGCGTTTTACACGTCTTTGGGTCTCCAACATAACCCAGGCTTCACCTTTACAGCTCCACACTATAGCCTTGCTGAGCTTCCATACAGGGACACTCCTGACACATGCCTGGCCTCAGTGACTTTCCTTAACCACAGAGGGAGATTCCTCACCTCCTTTCTTATATTCTTGACTCTCAAACCAGAACCATGTGGCTTAAGATGCCAAGTTCTGCTACTTAGTGGTCCTAGAACATGGCTCCCTCAACCAATTGCCTTTGTATCTGCTTTCTGTTGTTGATGGTTTCCTTTACTTCTTAAACTTTCCTTTAATTCCTCTTCACAAGTTGGAAAGTTACCTGTGCAAACTCCAAACTCTGTATCTCCATATCTGATCTCAAAGCACTCTTCAGATGTTCAACTCCTCTCAGATGTGCTGACTGCATCACACATCCCTCTCTTGGACTTGTTCCACACCCAGCCATCAGCTTCCTTTGGTATGGTATCACCCTGAGGTCAACACTCCCTTTACTCCACTTAGCACCAGGGTTTTCTTTAAACACTTTGTCTCCTTGAACAGAGGACTTAGTTCTATTACATTTCCAGGTGCTCCCTTTCTTGTCAAACTGAATACATTTTCAATTTTCCCTTGTTCATCTTGGTCCTTTTCATTGTAGATCTGCATAAGACTGATCACACAGTAGTCAATACTAAGCTACCTTGAAATCTGCTCTGCCAATGCCATTAATCCAAACTCCTTGATTTAACCTTAGGCAGACTTTCTGGACAAGGGCAAAAAGCAGTCACATTCTTCACCAAAATAGCACAAGAACAGTCTCTAGGTCACTTACTAATATTCTTCTCTGGAACCTCTTGTGTGGGACACCCACATTCCACAAAGTCCTCTGCATCTTAAGACAAACAGCATTGCCATGCTTATTTTAGTAATACCCCACTCCCTGGTACCAACTTTTATCTTGGTCCTTTTCCTTTTCAAGTAGTTCCTTAATCCTTTTTCAATAGTTCCATTTCTTGGTGACTAAGTGTTCAAATATATGATACTATGGGGGGCTATTCTTATTCAAACAATAAGAGGGAAGAGGTTGGATGTGGTGCAAAAAGGGACCTGTTGTGGCAATTAGGGTTGGCCCTGGTGGAATCCTAGAGGTAGTTTGTAATGCAGACAGGGTTGACCAGACTAGGCTGCATGGACCTGGGATACATCCTGCAGACTGTAGAGAAAATGAGAATGGAGGATGTCAGGGACACCCACTGGACTAGACCATGGGGAATACAATGAGAAATCTTGAGCTGTGAGTTCTTGTATCAACTGGAGTCACATCTATGAGCCTCAGCTTTCTCCATTCTGTACCTTGCATCCATTTGTCTGGCCATCCAAGCCTTATATGCATTCCCAACCTTCAGGGCCACTACATGTGTTGCTCCTGGAATTATGGATTGTTTTTTTGCTTGTTTGTTTTTGTATTTTTCTTTTTCTAAAAAGTCTGTGACTTTTCATAGACTATAAATTTATTCTATGCATAAATGTTATATACAGTCAATCTGTATTCGATCTTATTCTTCTTGCCCATGTCTCCCTTTTTTGCATGACTCTGTGGGTTTTTATTATTGCCCTAAGGAAATTTCCTAACCATAGGACTAACTCTTTTGTGTTTTTCTTTCCATCTCTTCATTTTCTTTTTCTTTCTTTCTTCCTTTTTTTTGACTGATAAGTTTGTCATGAGTATGAGTAAGGGCTTATTTACAAGATCATAAACAACCTACAAGTTTTTTTTGTTTATTTGGTTGGTGGGGTTTTTTGGGAGGGGGGATTTTTATAAGACAGGGTTTCTCTGTGTAATCTTAACTGTCCTGGAACTAGCTCTTGTAGACCAAGCTGGCTTTGTACTCACAGAAATCCACGTACCTCTGCCTCCTGAGAGCTGGGGTTAAAGGAATGTGCCACCACTGCTTGGAAAATCTACAAGTTTTAAACAGCTGATGAAAATGTCCCTTACTCCTGAAGAAATATTAACTGCCTATCAACCCTCATGGGGCCTCATTAAGTCCTCATCCAAGCAACCATTCCTTAAGTAGAGACAGGGTCTTTTGAGAATACACCTAACCCCTACAAACAAGTTTACCATGGGTCATTGACAGACCTCATCTCTTACAAACAATCTCATCTGGTGTGAACACAAGAGCACAAACACCTTGTCATGCCTTAAATATAGCATTCCTCATCACTCAGCATTCCACCACTTCCTCTGGCTCTTATATTCTCTCTAAACCTTCCACAATTTTCAAAATGTTTTTGGAGGGCTAGATACAATGGTATCCAACTTGTGGCTGAACTTTCAACGGTCGCTTATTTTCATCACTTTGACCAGTTCTGAGTCTTTACACTTGCCACTGTCCATTGAAACTTTTATGTGGTGTGGCCCAGATCTGAAAGTAAAAGGTCTTACTCCCTTCTCAAGTCAATGAAATGTCAATGACATGTCACCTTTAGACATTCTGGGCTACAAATTCAGGATCCCTCTGAAGACAAAGTCAAATGTCCACTATGAAGTTCCACTCTCACCCTCTAGTTGGGCAGAAGAGATTCTGGGTAGGATATCCTATACTTTATCTCCTGGACACTGTGGCTAGGAGACAGTATTAGTCTTCTGCTCACATCCAGCAGCTCAAACAAAATTGATTCTCTCTCTCTCTCTCTCTCTCTCTCTCTCCTCTCCTCTCTCTCTCTCTCCTCTCTCTCTCTCTCTCTGTGTGTGTGTGTGTGTGTGTGTGTATGTGTGTGGGTGTCATGGTTATATTCACTTTCACTCTTTATCCCCTCCAGCTACAAGTATTTATCCAGAATTGGTGCCATTCACTTTCAACTTGACAATCACCAACCTGCCTTATACCACAGAAATGGGGTACCCAGACTCTTTACACATCAAGAAAACAGAGAAGGTTTTGAACTACCTGGTAATGTGAAACCTGCATACCATGGCTTACCTTTCCTTCACTCCACCCAGTCTCATGGACCTCTCTCTCACTCACTCTTTTGTCTTATTCACAGTTCCAGTCATTGTTCAAGAATACCAGCCTTGGTTCTAGCTACTCTGGATGCATAGTGTCTCTGATCAGGTGAGCCTTCTTTGTTTTATATCATAGAGGACTTTTCTGTCACAGTCAAATTCCTCTGAATATCACATGCAGAAGGCAAGAAGCACAAAGGAAAGAAGCACTCTGGAAATTCAGACAAGAGAGACACTTTCTTTTATTTAGTGCATGAGAGACGGGACTTCCTGGAAGAAGACACTTCCCATGGAACTTATTTGCTTGAAAAAAAAGTGTTGAGAATTGAGGCTCATTGATCAGAAAAGTGGATATTGAATCACTTAGTAACCTTGGAATCCTTCATTTTGTGCCACATTCTGTGACAAAGCAGCTATAACTTTCTTCCTGCAAAAGTTCCACTATGTAGAGAGGGCACCAGTTGCACAAACATGAAACCATATATAAACCAGGTCAGATCAATCATTAAACTCTACACACAGACTAAAGGAACAAGGTAATGGAGTTTTAGCTTAACCCTGGGGATCTGGGTGGAGGCTTTCTATAGAGGATGCCTGAGCCATACATTGACAGTGCATGTACAGTTAAGCAGAGGAAACACAGAAAAATAAACTCTTGTGGGATGGTTCATCACAAGTAATAAGGGATGTAAAAGCTGGGAATGCATGCTTTTTCCTCTTTCTTCTCCTCCTCGTTTGATTTGTCCTCTGTTTTTTCATCCTCTACTTCTGTTCTACCTCTTTTCCCTCCTCTTCTAGCTCCTCCCCCCATAGAAAAATCTCTGTGGTATTGAAAAATAGAATGTAGCAGAGAGAATGAAGAATGAATGAATGAAAAACGAAGAAAGAAAAAAGAAGAGGGAAGTATGTTAGAAAGTAGAGGAAAGAAGGAATGAATAAAATAATAAAGAATAGGGAAAATAGAAAAAATAAAGAAAAGAAGCAGGAAGAAAGAGAGGGAAACTAAAGGAAGGAAGGGGGAAAAGAAGTGTAGGAGTTGAAAAGGTAGATTTTCCAAGAAGTCTTAGAGTAACTTTGAACATAACAATAAGAAATGCTGGTACTTGTCATAATATATGTGAACCAAATAACTGGAGAAGAAAATGAGAGCAAGAGAAAAAATAAGTTGAACAAACTTTTCTAACCCACTGTGTAAAATAGTAGACCTAGAGAAAGAGGACTTAAAAAGGAATGTGACTGAGAAAGTAGACACAGTCTATAAAAAGACAAGCATAAAGCCAGGAGGGACTCAGCTTGAAGGAGCTATGTACAATTTCTCACGTCTCTAGATGACCCATTCCCATATCCTCATCACACTAGGTCAGAACAGCATGGAGCAGCCACTGGAGTGGATAGCATTTGCACCTACCATCATGATCCCATGAGTCCTCCTCTGAACAGAAAGCAGTTGTATCAAGAAGTGACCCAGCTGACCAATGGTATCACCAGACTGGGTCCCTACATCCTGGACAGAGACAGTCTCTATGTCAATGGTGAGTATCTTTGTCATAATCGGGTCTCCTTTAGTATTAGTTTTCATTGCTATAACAAAGTAACAGACTCATGTGTAAACAAGAAAAAATTTTTATGTCCTGTAGTTTCAAAACTTTCAGTCCAGGATAATTAGTTCCTGTATTATTTATTAACTTTCCTCATCATGGCTCACTAGATGATGCCATCCACATTCAATGTGTGTTTTTCCACATCAAAGTGGGAAATATTTCTGGAAATGCCTTCATGGACACACACATATCTGTTTCATATGATTCTAAATCCAGTCCAGTTGATAAAGATTAATCATTGAGGCTTGGTTACTATTAGGCCTGTAGCAAGTTGGAAATATGGTGGAAGGCATAAAATGGGAAATCTGCTCTTTTATGAGGTCCAGTAAGCAAACAATTAAGTAGATTTGGGGGACACAATATGTTTTCCATGGCCTGAAACCAGTGACCTAGTTCCTACAATGAGCCTCTTACCTATGCTAATAATTCATTCAGTTATTAACTCATCCATTGGTGAAGTTAGCACTTTTAAAATCCAATCACCTTTCTACAGTTTCACCAGTTGGGGACCAAGCCTTCAACACATGAGCTTTCTGGAGGACACTTCAGATCCTAAACACTATTTACCAAGCTCATTATAGGGGTTGATTTTGAACTGTCTATATCTGGAGATATATCCATGTCACTACTAAAAAGGTGTTAATATTCTCTATAGCTAAGTGGATGCTGGTAAGCACTCCAAAGGTACATTACAGTGCATTAATATTGATTAAAATGTTAATAGTCTCAAACTTGAGAAATTATTGCATGAAACTTTCCAGTTTTATCTTTTAATGTATAGTTTGAGAATTTTCTGTAACCCTGGTCCAAGCCTAATATTAAATGACTCATTTTCGACTGTTCACTCTATGCAAGAGGGCCATGTTCTTTTCTATTTTACCTCTTGGGATGAATATTTCCTCCTGTTTCTCCTTCTCATCTTCCTCCTACTCTTCCTTTTTGTTCCCCTTCTCCTCTTCCGTTTTCGATTCTCCTCATCTTTCTCCTCCTCCAGTTTATCAACTTCCTCTTTCTCCTCCTTCCCATTCTTGTCATCTTCTCCTTCCATTGCTCCTCTTTTCTTCTATCCTTTTCCCCTCTTTTTCTCCTCCTCCTTCTCTTTTTGATCCTCTTGCTTCTCCATTTTGTTCTTCTAATTTCATTCTTTCTCCCTGTTCCTCTTCCTTCCCTTGTTCTTCTTTTTCTTGCCATATTCTCCTTCTTTTTTGCTTAACATAAAATCTTAATTAGAGTAGCAGATGATGGGGAGAATTTGGGAGTGATGGATGATGTGGTTAAGTACTTCCTATTCGCCTGAGAGTGTCTTCCCTCTCCTTTCATCGTATCAGCTCAATTCTCAGACTCCATGGAGCATCTCAAACAGCTGCAGCTTCCAGAAACATTGTCTCCCTTATAAGATTACACACTGAATAGTGACTAGATGTTGACAGAAAAATTGTCACAGGAAGGCTATGCCAAGAACTCAAAATTAAAAGTGGTTCATGCTTATCAAAGGACTCTGTGTGGTGAGAATTCTGCAATCATGTTATTCTCATTTTTACCAAGAACCATTGCGCATTCAAGGAGGAAATCATTTGCCCAATACTATAAAGTATGCCAGAATGAGAATTTCACCAACAGACACTCTGGAAAACCACAGGCAATATGGTGAATCATCCAAAAACAGCAAGCCCCAAACATCTGGACAAGCAATCTCTAGCCTAATAATCTAACCTAATTCATGGTTAGTTATGTACTCCCTTATAGCCACTTGAAGACTACCTTCATTTATAATGTGAAATGCATATTTCACGGTATTATTTAGACCACATACTGTTTTGTGTCCAGAAGATATTTTTCTGTTACTGTGACAAAATTCCCTGATCCAGAGGCAGTATACATCTACAGCAAAGTAGTATTTTCTAGCTATTACAGGAATGTTGCACATATGACCTCACAGTGGTTGTGACTACATGCACAAGAACTGAACAAGATCACAACAGCTGAAATACAGTCATGGATGAGGAAGTCGGACTTGTGTTGTCTATGTATTTGTGGGTATGGGGCCATCTACTAGGGGAAGGTTGACTTAAGGTTCACATCCCTATAGAAAATTGACTCTTTTTTTTCCTTAGCATCACCTGCCACCAGTGCTTCAAGTAGGATTTGGAGCTTGTGAGTCCCATGTCTTTAGAAGGAAGGATTTAGGTTGGCTTACACTTCAAAGTGCAACCCATAATGGCAGGGAAGACAATGCAGCAGGAGCTTGAAGCAACAAGTTGAATCATATCTGCAGTCCTTAACTACAGTGGGAGAGGAGAGAAATAATGGTACTCAGCTAGCTTTCCCCTACTTCAGCAGTCTGCCCAGGAAATGGAATCATCCATATTTACAGTGGGTCTTCCCAGCTCAATTAACCTAAACAAACAATCCCTTAAGGGCTTGCTCAAAGGCTCACCTAATCTACATAATCCTTCCCAGGTGTGCCTCAAGGCCTGCCTTCTATGACGCTGTTTGTCCTTTTAAACTGACAGTGATAAAAGTTAAAGAACGTTTACTACAAAATTTGGGCTAAAACAAAGTGTTTTTCACAGTATGAGTGCTGTAGAGCATCAGATTATTTTGTGTGTGTCATGAATCATAGGCCAGGGAATTACATCAGGTATTCCTGTTGCATTTACAGAAATGGATGAAAAGATAGAGGTATGATACTTAGGAAGTCAAATGAGATAAGATTAAAAAAAAAAAACTGGAATTTCTTGGAGCTTTGTCTAGATCTGATCTGTATTTTCAACTTTTAGATAGAATATCAGAAATAGAATCAATGATACAGAAAGATAGTAATGGAAAGTTCTTTACATTGCCTCCCCCTCACTTCTTTCCTCTTGCTCCTCTTCCTTTTCCTCCCCATCCTTCCCCTCCATATCTTCTTTATGTTCCAGGGAAATAGAAATGAAAGTTCTTTTCTTGACTTTCTCTTCCTTTTCTTCTCTCATGGGGTACACCTCAGAGGTGGATCCCTTGCTTAGTATGCAAAAGGCTCTAGATTCAATCTCCAGTATACACACACACACACACACACACACACACCCTTCTTTTTCACTTTCTATCAAAATCCAATGTTAGCAATTTTATTTGATATCCCATCTTTTCACCTTTAAAGAATCCTATTTCTTTCATCAAAATTTTTTCAGTTTCTCAAGCCATAACCACTTCTCCTCTCTCACCTCTCTCTCTCTCTCTCTCTCTCTCTCTCTCTCTCACACACACACACACACACACACACACACACACTGCTTGTATGTGTATGTTTGTGTATTTGTGTGTTTTTGAGTTTCCACACATGTGGAACTCAGAAGAAATTATCAAAATACTAGTCGTGCATACTGCCTTGTTTGAGACATGGTG
Source organism: Arvicola amphibius (assembly GCF_903992535.2). Taxonomy (NCBI): domain Eukaryota; kingdom Metazoa; phylum Chordata; class Mammalia; order Rodentia; family Cricetidae; genus Arvicola; species Arvicola amphibius. The sequence continues at coordinate 87,491,737 of NC_052049.1, read as the reverse complement.
TCTTTGATATCCACCATATATACTTCAGGACAGTTGACCCATGAACTACATGAGTTCTCTTCTCTCTACTCCCTATCTCACTATAATCTCACTATACAATACTGAGTTTAGAGACACTCAGACTACATGCTGAGCTTCTATGTGGGATCTAGGCACATCACTTTAGGTCCTCACACTTGTATGATCTAGTTTCATTTCTGTAACTGTTGAATACCTCAACTAGAAGCAATTCTAGAGAAGAAAAGATCCATCTGTTTTAAAATCCCAGATCACATTCCATCCCTGAGAGAAATCAAGGGAGAAATTAAAGTTGGGCCTCCTTCTTTTATTCCTCCTGTTTCTTTTCCTTCTTTAATTTCAGGGGAATTAAATTAATTAAAGGGTCTCCTCCTCCTCCTCCTCCTCCTCCTCCTCCTCCTCCTCCTTCTCCTCCTCCTTCTCTTTTTATCTCCTTTTTTACACACCTCCTCCACCATAGAAATAGTTACAGAAACATTTTTTTCTTGGCCTCCCCCTTTTCTTCCTGGGGTGAAACTCAGAGGCGGCTTAAGGGATATCCCTGTATGGAATATTCCTGTGAGCATCCTGTCTCTAACCAGAAAGCCTACTTTATAGCCAGTGAAGTGCAGTAGAAAATATGAAGAATGATTGTTGCCGGCTGACATTCAGTCTTATACTTAATTAGGTTTCTTACACAGCCCAGTACTACCACTTGTTACTGGGATGTGGCGGCCCACAGTGGGATGCATCTTCTTGTATCAATTGATCAAGACAATCCCCAGTAGACATACCCACAGGTCAATCTGACCTAGGTAATTCCTCAGTTGTCATTCACTTCCAGGACTATTCTAGATTGTATCAAGTTGACAGTTAAAGGTATCCAGGACTTACAGCAACCACTTTTCTACTGAGCTGTCTTCACCACTCTCCATCTCTCTGTTTCCATCCCCATGTAACTCTCCCACAATGTGCTACAATTTTATCAATTCTACGTTATAAGTAATATACACACACTAAGGAAGTATCATAAAATTTTGTTAATTAAAGGAAGCTAAGTGAGCAAAGCTAGATTTAAACTAAACTATCTTTCCAAATATAGAATATATAAATATGCTTAGGGCACACACTCATTCACAAATATGTTTTTACCTTTGCAATGTATGAAATATTGCTGTGGCATAGTATAGCCTCATCAAAACATAGGCATCTATTTTTATTGTATATATTTCTAATTTCAAAATTATTTTTCATTTTGTTTTCATTTATTAAATTTTTCCTTGGACAATTTCAGAAATATATATGATGCATTGTGTTTACTCTAGTCCTCTACTCTCCTACTTCCATTCCACTCTTCCTTACTTCCTCCTCCTTACAGGTTCCTTTTGCACATTCATGTCTGTTTTGTTTTGTTTTGTGATCCACTAATTTTAATCAGGACCATATATGCAGCCCCAAGTTTGGGACTGTACATTGGAAACTGTTGGATACCATTCCTCTCCCAGAATTTATCAGATGCCAAAAGTTTATCAGTAATGAGAAGAGCTTCATGAACCTTTCCTTGATTCGTGTTTGGTGTTGACAGGTCCAATGCAGGTAGCCACACTGCCATAAGATTGTATTTACAATAACTGTGTCATACCCTGATTTTTAGATAAAATTATACTTATTTAATTATGTATTCATGTGTGTACATGTATATGCTGATGTACATATTGAAGTTAAAGGAACACTACCGGAGACGAGTTCTCTCCTTCTACCATGTAGGTTCAAATTTGGATGGTCAGGCTTGGTGGCAAGTACTTTTATCTAATGAACCATCTTGCCAGCTTTATTATTATATATTGTTTTAGCCAAATTAATAGTGATGATATTCATCATGAATATTATCACAGGACAAGTAAGATGTAGTCATTGCTATTTATATATAAATCTCAGACTGTTTCATAATGACTTCACTTTCTAGACCTACACTCTTTTCATCTCTTAGTGCTTACATAAATGTACCTTTTCATTACCCTTTTTTTCTATCTACAGGTTATAACCGTCGGTACTGGACCCCTCTCACAAACAGTGAGTACTCAGTAAAAACTGTGATGCCCCAGTATCTCCAGGACCCCCTTCCCTAGAATCAGCTCCATAAAAGAGAAATTTACAATACTCATTTCCATACGTTTCACACCCATGTTGTCAGACCTAGTCAAAATATATAGATAACCCAAGTGTATATGAGCCGCTTAATGGATAAAAACAAATATAATGTATTCATCAAGTCAGATATTATAAGTCCTAAAAAGAAAGAAATTCTCACATTTAACCTAGATGATATTGAGAATATCCTCATAAAAATATAAAATAGTAAAATTCATATTCATATCAAATTCATAGTGGTTGCTACAGGTTAGGGAAAGACAAATGGGAGCTGTTTAATTACTTAATGTTTTGGTTTTGTACGATGAGTCAGTTTTGAAGACTGGTTACAGAGCACCTAAATGCAAGCATCCCTTCGACTATAGCTGTCCTGGGTTCCAGTGCATATTAGACTCCCCAGTTTCTCTTTTCTGCTACAGGTACAAGTCCATCTCTGGAACTCTTCACCCTTAACTTCACTATAACCAATCTGCACCATACAGAGGGCATGAGATACCAAGGATCGAAAATATTCAACAGCACAGAGAGGATCTTGAATCGATTGGTCAGAACTCCCTCACACTCACCCTGTCTCAGTTCAATTTTGTACCCCTTGGTCCCTTAAATCATCTTCCCTTTTGTCCACAGCTCAAGCCCCTGTTCAAGAACACCAGTATTGGGTCCCTTTATTCTGGTTGCAGACTGGCCTTACTGAGGTATGAACTTCAGAGTAGATATGCAGGGCATGTGTACAATAACCATGAACTGATTCATAACTTCCCGATCCTGGTGTTTTAGGAGGAGGTGACATCCAACTCCTCTCCAGTCCTTTCGATTTCCGACTAAGAAAGATAAGACTCCATTTTCTTTCAGGAGACATTGATGTATCATTCTATTGAGCACTCCCTGCTAGGTTTTCTTATAATTTCATTTATGTTACTGTAATAAAATACTCTGACAAAAAAGCAATATACATAAAGAAATGTTTATTTGATTTATAGTTCTGGACTCCAGTCCATTGTGTGTAAAAGTTACAGTGTAAAGGGCTTGGGACAACTGGTCACATCATACCCACAATGAAAAGTAGAGAAAATTTAATACACTCATCTGTCTGCTGGCTGCTTGCTAGTCTTCTTCACTCCTACAAGCTCAAGATTGGTTCCTGGATCTTCCTACATCAATTAACAAACCAGATCATTTCTCACAGGTTTTGTGACAAACTGACCTGATCCAGTTAATTCCTCATTAAGACTTTTCCCAGGCAATTCTGTCTTGTGGCAGATTGACATTTAAAACTAACCATCACAGTTCTGAAACGCTTGATTCATTTCACACACAAAAATAAGCCATAGAGATGTGGAGAAACATATCTGGCATTGTACAACAGTTGAATAGGAGTTAAGCCAATTGAAATTGCTTTCTGTTACCTTATTTTCAGACTTCTTTTCCCACCTCCATTGTCACATTTCTGTTAGTAGGGCATGGCAGTCATGTTATAGATGTCATGTAAAAGGATAGCACAAGTGCTGGCATGTTTAATTCTGTCTTTTTTTCAAGGACCTTGGCTCTGTTATTAATTGTATTCTTCTGGCACTACGGCCACTAATTGTTCATCAGTAGTGCCACTTTTCTTCTCCCTCAGTGAAGGTTTTCTGAGCCTCAGCTTGGAGTTTCCATCTCCATCTCTCTGTCTCCTTTCCTTTCCCAGGCCTGAGAGAGATAGAACAGCCACTGGAGTGGATGCTGTCTGCACTTACCATTCTGATCCCATGGGCCGTAAGCTGGACAGAGAGAAGCTGTACTGGGAATTGAGCCATAATACCCAGGGTGTTACCAAGCTAGGATCCTTCACTTTAGAAAAGGACAGTCTGTACATCAATGGTGAGCATCTTCTTATGATCCATAAGCTGAAGATGAGAATGTTACCCTAAGATAAGTGGACTCTCTGATTGGTCGCAAAACCCTTCCTATATAGCATCATCAACCTGAGCAACAATGTGCTGCTGACACACAAACTTTGAGTCTTCAAGTCATTCTCTTTTCTCTGCATCTCTGTATTACAAAGGCATGATTTGAACATGTTTCTAACCTACAGAAGCTTTCCTTTATCCACATCAAAGACCACATCTGACTGAAGCCTATTGTCGTTCAGTAGTGGTTCAAGTCTAGGGTGTTAGTTGTTTTGTTTTACTTTGAGGTAAGTCTTGCTATGTGACTGAGACTGTCCTAGAATTAACCATGTAACCCAGTCTATCCTCAAACGAATGAGTCTCCTGCTTCAGCCTCTCCTGAGCACTTGGGATAGAGGTATATAATCTATACCTATCTATGTTATATCTATGCAGAGCTAAAACTTCTCTGTCATGCTTGCTATGTATTAGGTCATATTCTCTGAGTTCTACTTCCATTAGAGGTTTTCATTTTAAAACTTCATACTGAGCTGGGAGTGGTGCCTCACTCCTGTTAGCCTTGAGTGAGCCTGGTATGTTCAGGGGTCATGGTTTGAGTTCCAGTACTGTAAGGAAGAAGGGGAGAAGGACAATAAATAGGGGAGGGAAGGAGAAGAAGCAAAAGCAGAAACAAGAAGCATTTACCAGGTGGGGTGGCCCCTGTTTGCAGTCAGCACTTAAAAGGTGAGATGGGAGGTTTTCTGTAAGTTTGTGCTCAGCCTGGGTTACATCCAGAATTCAAGGCCTGCCTGGGCTACAAACTACAACTCTATCTCAGATAAAACAACGATTCCATCTCCAGCAAAGCAAAAACAAGAAGTTGAATCTCTCATCTTCTTCCGTATGGACTTTGAAAAATAACAGCTTACAAACATATGTGGTAGAAATTGGGATGTGTTTAAAGTGTAAATCCATGAGAACAGTGACAGTTCTCTTGATGACACCTAGATTTACCTTTTTTCTTTGTTTTTTTGGGGGGGTTGTTTGTTTGTTTTGAGACAGGGTTTCTTATTTGTCTGTGCAGCCATAGCTATTCAGGAACTCACTCTATAGATCAAGCTGACCTGGAACTCATAGAGAGTCTCCTGTCTCTGCCCCTAAAATGCTGGGACTGAAAACATGTGCTACCACTGCCCAGCCAATAACACCTGAATTCTAAGTGCTACTGTACAGACTTGAAATCTCAGCTGGAGATGGGTCTGATGGGCCTCAGCTATATCATACATATTTCTTTTTTTTCTCATTTTTTTATTAAAAATTTCCATCTCCTCCCCTCCTCCTCCTCCTTCCCTCCCCTCCCTTCCACCCATACCCCCCACTCCGCCCCTCTCCAAGCCAAAGAGCCATCAGGGTTCCCTTCACTATGTTAAGTCCAAGGTCCTCCCAGCTCCCCCTAAGTCAAGGAAGGTGAGCAACCAAACTGACAAGGCTCACAGCCCCAGCAGCACAGACATTAAGGGCAACATTGAATAAATGGGACCTCCTGAAGCTGAGCAGCTTCTGTAAAGCAAAGGACACTGTCACTAAGACAAAAAGGCAGCCTACTGACTGGGAAAAGATCTTCACCAACCCCGCAACAGACAAAGGTCTGATCTCCAAAATATATAAGGAACTCAAGAGACTAGACTTTAAAATGCTAATTAACCCAATTAAAAAATGGGGCACTGAACTGAACAGAGAATTCTCAACAGAAGAAGTTCGAATGGCCAAAAGACACTTAAGGGCATGCTCAACCTCCTTAGCAATCAGGGAAATGCCAATCAAAACAACATTGAGATACCATCTTACACCTGTCAGATTGGCTAAAATCAAAAACACCAATGATAGCCTTTGCTGGAGAGGATGTGAAGTAAGGGGTACACTCATCCATTGCTGGTGGGAATGCAAACTTGTGCAACTGCTTTGGAATGTAGTGTGGAGGTTTCTCAGAAAATTTGGTATCAACCTACCCCAGGACCCAGCAATCCAACTGTTGGGAATTTACCCAAGAGATGCCCAATCATATTACAAAAGCATTTGTTCAACCATATTTATAGCAGCATTATCTGTAATAGCCAGATCCTGGAAACAACCTAGATGCCCTTCAGTGGAAGAATGGATGAAGAAAGTGTAGAATATATACATATTAGAGTACTACTCGGCAGTAAAAAAACAATGACATCTTGAATTTTACATGCAAATGGATGGAAATAGAAAACACCATCCTGAGTGAGGTAACCCAGGCCCAAAAAGATGAACATGGGATGTACTCACTCATATTTGGTTTCTAGCCATAAATAAAGGATATCATACATATTTCTGTCCTTGCATCCTGATTCTCTCCTTTTCTCATTGTAGATTTTACCCATCGAACCTCTGCTCCCACTTCCAACAGTGAGTATTTAAAAGTCTGATGATTGTGTTCACTACACCCTGTGGGAGCAGTAGCTGATCCAGGTCTTACCAAATCCAAGGTCATAGAGAAGAAACAATAAATTAAAGGCTGGACTGTCATTCACACTCCCATATATATTTATGGCCTGATTTGGAGAGCAAAGATGCTCTCCTGTGACATTCATGCATTACCTCAAATACCATGTTTTACTCTAGACCATTTCTCCTCAGCTCCTGTGACGTCGTCTCGGTCTTTCACAGGAACCTCTACTGCACAACCTAACCTCTCCACAGGTAGGTCACTTCTCTCTGCTACTCCTTCTAGGAAGTCAGCTATCCCAGTTTCATCGATAGAACCTTGGGGAGATGATTGCGGGAACCTAGAATGTTAATGGTGCTCCTGTTCTGTGCATTTCTCAAGAGCGGGAGAGATGCTATCCTCAAATTTTCCTCCGTATCAATCTCAGATAACTTGTTTTTCCTCTCAGTGCCTTAGTTTTTCCAGCCACCAAATGAGGCATTTCTTAAAAACTTCACACTAAGATTTAAAAGGTCACTTTTTAAATCTTACCACTTGTAGCTTGGTAGTAGAATGCTTGAGTCACATGCCCAAGCCCGGGGTTTGGATTTATTTTAATTTTATTTTTGTGACTATGTATGTATCTATATGAGTTATGCCATGCAAGTGCAGCTGGCCACAGAGGCCAGAAAAGAGTGTTTGATACACAATGGTTGGAGCTGTAAGCGTTTGTGAACCACCGGATGTGAGTGCAACGGAAATAATTTTATGGTTGGGGGTCACCACAACATGAGGAACTCTGTGAAAGGGTCACAACATTAGGAAGGTTGAGAACCACTGTTCTAGGGGGTATCAAGTTGACAAGTAGAGCTGAGTGGGTAATAGTTACATAAGCACTTATTTATGCATGTATTTTTATAGCATTTTATCACGTGAACAGAGTCCTAAAGCCATGACCACAGTTGAGGTCTAGAATTGCTCAATCCTCACAAAAGCATCCTCCCACCAATCCAACCATTAGGAATCACTAATATATTTTCCTTCTCTGTAGTAATATTATCTTGAGCGCATTTAATAAATGGAAAAATACAAGGTATGACTTTTGGGATCACCTTTTATTCTACTCATCCCAATGTCCTTGAAGGATTTTAGTCTTTCTTAGGCAAGTATTCTACCACTTATCTACACCCATATTTCATTACCCACGCCCCTTTAATTTTGATACATGATCTTACTATGCAGTCCAGACTGGCTTCTAACTTGCAGTGTTTCTTTCTTTGCCTATTTAGATCTCCTTTGTTACTTACACACAATCATCTAGCCTTTATAATTTCCCTATACAGTTTGCTTCTCCTAATTTACAGTGGATGGCAGTAAACATATTCACAGATGTATAGCTAGTGATGGGGTAAGGGATGTTTTGAAACTAACTCTAACTCAGCATTGTCCTATAACCATGGTAAGAAAGTCTCTAGAGGGTTCAGTATTCACCAAAGGACAAGTTCTGGTAATGACGCATTTGAACTTGTGAGAGAAGGCTTCTCTAAGGGATGCAGTTAGGTTGATGTTCAAAATGTTTGTTAAATATTGAATCTGCTTAAATTACCAGCTTTTCCTGTTCTGTTTCTCCAAACCATGAAACTTGCCTGAGTTTGTTTTTTTAGCCTTTGATGGGAGCTTGTAAGGGTTGAACCTCAATTCCTAGTCAGTTAGCCTGGTTCACACACTTGCACAAGTACTTCTTCCTGTGCCTGTGACACACTCTGCCATAGTTCAGTAGCTCTGATCATACCTATACAGTTATAAATTCATCTTAGCATTGTACTTTCACCATCTCAAAGTTTTCCTTTGCATCAATATTTGGCACTCTTGAGAACTGTACTCCTAAATCTCTACCTATTTGAAAGTAAAAAAAGCAATATAGTTGCTAAATATAACCAATGTGTACCTTGTTTCTTTTTTTTCCTCATTTTTTTATTAAAGATTTCCATCTCCTCCCCTCCTCCTCCCCCTTCCCTCCCCTCCCTTCCACCCATACCCCCACTCCACCCCTCTCCAAGACAAAGAGCCATCAGGGTTCCCTTCACTATGTTAAGTCCAAGGTCCTTCCAGCTCCCCCTAAGTCCAGGAAGGTGAGCAACCAAACTGACAAGGCTCACAGTGAGCCCGTCCATGCTGTAGATTTCACGTTCATTGCCGTTGTCCTTGTTTCTTAATGAGGCTTCTGGTCTTCCTGTCCTAGGTCCCATGATCTGATTTCTTGTTTCAAACTTCTGTCTTGATCTTCAGAAGATTTCTTAGAGGTAAGACCAAGTGTATCCTACACATGACCCTTTCTCCACTCTCATTGCAGTGGCTACTCCTGTTTTTGCACAGTTCACGCTCAACTTCACCATCACTAACCTGGAGTTCAAGGAAGACATGCTATACCATGGCTCCAAGAATTTCAACACTCTGGAGAGAGTCCTCCAGTACCTGGTGAGAGGCCCATTGCATCTTAGCCCCACCTTTCTCTGACCATGCTCCTGTCACCTGGGTCACAACTCTTTCTGGCTTTGCTCTGCGATTCATTCTTATTTCCCCTCTCCTTTCTCACAGCTCAAATCCCTGTTCAAGACCAGCAGTCTGGGATCACTCTACGAAGGCTGCACACTGGTGTCACTCAGGTAGGTCCATCCCCAATACAAACTCAGCTGAACAGGTGGACAGAACCGAGCAGTGGGCTTCCCAACTGTTTGGCTGTATTTACAGTCACCACAGTCTGACTATGAAATCTTAACACTACCATGACGATGGGGCAGATCTGTCATCCCAACTATTCAAGAGATTATTTTAGCCTTATGAAACAGCACAGGAAACAGTCTCAGAGGCAGCAAGTTAGCAAGTTCAAGCCCAGCCTGCTCATAAAACTCACTGACACCTTGTCACTATATATATATATATATATATATATATATATATATATATATAAAATTTTAAAAAGGGAAGAATGAAGATGTTGCTCAGTGACAGAATGCCTGCTTAGAATTCACCAGAGTGGGAGGCAGAGCTACCCCAACTATGTAACTATGTTCTATACTTACCCAGGTCTAAGAAAGACAAAACGGCCACCACAGTGGATGCCATCTGCACATATCACCCTGACCCCAAAGGCCACAGATTGGACAGGGAGCAGCTATACTGGGAGCTGAATGGGTTAACTCATGGTGTCACCAGACTGGATCCCTACACCCTGGATAGGGACAGCCTCTACGTTAATGGTAAGCATCTGGATGTGGCTGGAGTTTCTTCTTAGATTGGCAGTATTTATTCTCCAGCTTTGGTCACCCTCCCTGCCTGGCTCTTAAGGGTTTAGCCATGTGCTCAATAAGTGCTGACTCAAACTGGGATCTCATTTGTTCCTCAGTGTGAACTGACCTCACCCTTACCTGATAGTGAGTCTCTGATATGCCTTACTTCACGAATCCCAATCCATTATGTATCCTTAATTCTCTCTGGTACTTGTATCAGTTACTTTTCTCATTACAGATGCCTGACAGTAGCAACTTAAGTAGAGATAGATTTATTTGGGCTCATGGCTTTATAAGGGACAATCCATCATGGAGGGAGTTTATGGTGGTTGAAACAGTCTTCCACAGCAGTGCTAGCTCACAGTGCTATTTGTTACAGATCAGAAAGCACAGATTCTAAACCAGAACCCAGTGCAGTATGTCTTTAAAAGGCCACCATTAATGATTTATGACCACCAACTAGGTTCCATGTCCCTGAGATTTTGCAGCCTCCCAAAGCTGTGCCACCAGCTTGGGAATGATTGTTTGAGTCCCAGGGCCTGTGAATGCAAACTACAAGATTATATTTCTCTCTCTCTCAACCCTGACCCTCTCTTACCCTCTGTTGTTGCTGCAGGTTTCACCCATCAGAGCTCTGCACTTATCAACAGCAGTGAGTATTCAACAGATGTTCCAGCGACTCCAATCCTATACCGAGCAAAGCAGAAGCTGACCCCTCCTAATGCCTCCATTTGACTGGAGCCAGGGATCTGGGAGGGCAATTATTGTCTGCACTTCCAAGATAGTCTCAGTTCAAGCTTAGTGTACAAAAAAGTTACATAAATCCTCTCTCTTTTCTGGCATTTCTGCTATGAGAGTGCCTTGCTTTTCCATTAATGATGGTTTCTTTTTAGCTCCTGGAACTACTGCAGCAAACCTTGGAACTTCTGGAGAACACTCCTTCCCCAGAACCACAGGTATGTACCAGTGTGTGACACCTATCTTAGAAGGAGCTTGAAAGTGTCAATGCTTCTAATATTAGGTACTGAAAGATGAGATGTCATAGTAGATCCAGCAATTTCATCAACTAACAACCTTTATTGACCACCTAACCTGTTCTAGACACTGGGAGACATAAGACTACTTCTAATATTATGCGTTGGAAGATGCGATGTCATAGTAGATCTAGCAATTTCATCAACTAACAACCTCCATTGACCACCAAACCTGTGCCAGACACTAGGAGACATTCACCTAATCACAAAAAAGTATGTGCCCTCAGAATTTATAGTTTTATGGCCATTTCAATAGTGTTGATGTTGGCGTTCATAGTTGTTGACTGAGGTTACTGTTCTGCCCAGTTCCTGCAGTTGTTAAGTCCCAAAGAAATCACACAGAGGTCTAAATCAATTATGAACTGATTGACCTATTGGCTCAGGCTTCTTATTAACTCCTATAACTTATATTAGCCCATAATACTTCTCTGTGTTAACCACATGGCTTGGTACCTTTTTCAGTGAGGCAGTCACATCTTTCTTGCTCAGTGTCTGCCTTCCTTTATGTCTGGGTGATGACTGCAGATTAACTTTTCCTCTTCCCAGAATTCTCTTGTTCTCCTTGCCCCACCTCTACTTCCTACCTGGTCACCCAGCCTATATTTCCTGCCTGACTACTGGCCAAGCTGCTTTTATTTAAAATACAAGTGACAGGGTACAGAGCATTGTCCCACAGCACATAGTGTTAATAGTGATGGTGTTATTCATGGTGTTGATTGAAGTAATCATGCTGATGATGGTAATGATTATGGTGGTAGTGATGGTGGTGGTATTAAAAGTGTAATATTGTGATAGTAATGATGTGATAATTAATACTAAACTAGTGTTGATAATGATAATGGTATTTTGATGATGCTAATGATAGCTACAATGGTGATACTGGTGATGCTGATGATAGGATTGATGATAGTGAAGAGTGTTGAATGATAGTGATGATAATGATGACGATGGTATTAGTGGTGTTTGTGTTAATGATGAGGGTGATAATTCTGCTAATGGCAGTGACATTGATGATGATGGTGGTAATGAAGACGATGGTGTTGGTAGTGATAGTGTTAATAATGGTGGTGGTGGTAAGTCTAATGATGGTGGTGTTAAAGACAGAGATGATGGAGTTGGGAGTGATGGTGTTAATGATTATATTGATGAAGACAGTATGAGTAATGGTGGTTGTAGTAGGATGACCATGTTTAGTGATGATGGTGCTGAAAATGATAGGGATGGTGATGATGACTATGATTGTATTGGTGGTATTAATGATGGTGTTAGTGCTGATAGTGTTAGTGGTAATAGTGGTGGTAGTTTATATGAAAGCATCGATTATAATGGTTATGTGATTATAATAATGGTGTTGATGATGATGTTGATAGCAGTGATGACAATGTTGATTATGGTGATGTGGGATGGTAATGATGAACATGATGGCAATAATAACAGTGATTGCAAAAACAATGGTGGTAAAGGTGATGATGAGGATCATGGTGCCAACAAAGCTGAACGATAATCCCTGACCTAAATACTGGATGCTATTCATTACTATACTACTAACCTAACTAGTTGTATTTCATATTCTTTTAGAACAAGCTTTACAGGCAATATAGGTATAGAAAGACTTTTATCACTCATTTTCTAAAGTCAGCATTATTAGTTATATAAAATAGTCAGTTTCACTATGCCATTTTCTTCCTTTTCTTTTAATTTAATTTTTTAAAATAACTGTCTTTTCTCATTTTACGTGCCAAATTCAATTTCAACTCCCTCTCCCTCCACTTTACCACCATGCCATCACCCCATTCCAGCCCGCTCCACTCCTCAGAGAGGGTAAGACTTCCCATGGGGAGTAAAATGTCTAGCACATTGCCATAAGGCAGGACCAAGGCCTTCCCAACTAAATCTAGGCTGAGCAAGGGATCACTCCTGAGAGAATGGGTTCCAAAAATGAGAACAAGCAGAAGGGATAAATCCTGGTCTCACTGCCAGGGGACCCACAGTCTGCACCACCCTTACAACTGTCACCCACATCCAGAGGGCCTGGTTTGGTCCTATGCTGGCTCCCTCACTATCAGGACGAAGTTTTTAGCTTACCATTAGCTCAGGTAAGCTATTTCGGTGGGTATTGCCATCATAGTTGTGACTTCTTTGCTCATATTCTCAATACTCCCACTTTTCATCTAGACTTTGGGAGCTCAGTTCAGTGCTCTGCTGTGGGTCACTGCATCTGCTTCCATCAGTTGCTGATGAAGGTTCTATGATGACATTTAAGATAGTCATCAATCTGACTTCAGGGCAAGGCCAGTTCGGGCACCCTCTCCACTATTGCTTGGGGTCTTAGCTGGAGTTATCTTTGTGGTTTCCTGGGAATTTCTTTAGTGCCAGGTTTTTTTGCTAGCCTTAGAATATCTCCCTCAATCAAAAGATCTCTTTTTTTGCTCTTTTTATCTGTCCTTCTTTCATCTAGGCCACCCCTTTTCCTCCAGTTCTCCTTCCCCTTCCCCCCTCTCTTCCTCTCCTTCTACCTTCCCTTCTTCCCCAAATCCTATACTCCTAATTTTGTCAGGATATCTTGTCTATTTCCTCTTCCCAGGGGATCTATATATTTTTCTCTTAAGGTTCTCCTTGTTACTTAGCTTCTCTGGGGTCATGGACTATAGGCTCCTTAATTTTTTCCATTACAAGTGGTGAGTTGGTACATATCATACTCATCTTTCTGTTTCTGGAATACCTCATTCATGGTGGCTTTTGTCGAGTTCCAGCCATTCGCATGCAAATTTCAAGATGTCGTGGGTTGTTTTGTATTGTTTTAACCACTGAGTAGTACTCCATTGTGTAAATGTACCACATTTTCTTTATTCATTCTTCAGTTGAGGGGCATCTATGTTGTTTCTAGATTCTGGCTATTAAGGATAATGCTGCTATGAACATAGTTGAACAGATGTCCTTGTAGTATGACTGAGCATCCTTTGGGTGTATGCCCAAGAGTGATATTGCTAGGTCTTGCAATAGGTTGATACCCAATTTTCTGAGAAACCACCATATTGATTTCAGAATGCTTGTACAAGTTTGCATTCTGACTAGCAATGGAGGAGTTTTCCTCTTACATCCTCTCCAGAATAAGCTATCATTGGTATTTTTGATATTAGCCATTCTGAATGGTATAAGGTAGTATCTCAGAGTCATTTTGATTTGTATTTCCCTGATGGCTAAGGATGTTGAATACTTCCTTAAGTGTCTTTCAGCCATTTGAGATTCTTCTGTTGAAAATTCTGTTTAGTTCTGTATCACTTCTTTAATTGGATTATTTGGAATTTTGATGATGAATTTCTTGAGTTCTTTATATATTTTAGAGATGGTTGGTAAAGACTTTTCCCATTCAGTAAGCTGCTTTTTTATCTTATTGACTGTGTTCTTTGCTTTACAGAAGCTTCTCAGTTTCAGGAGGTCCCACTTATTTATTGTTGCTCTCAGTATCTGTGATGGTAGTATTATATTTAGTAAGTGATCTCCTGTGCCATGCATTGAAGGCTATTTCCCACTTCCTCTTCTGTCTGGTTCAGTGTGGCCAGATTTATATTAAATTCTTTAATCCATTTGGACTTGAGTTTTGTGCATGGGGATAGATATAGATCTATTTGCATTCTTCTACAAGTCGACATCCAGTTATGCCATCACAATTTGTTGAAGATGCTTTCTTTTTTCCATTGTATAATTTTAGCTTCTTTGTCATAAATCAGGTGTTTATAGGTGTGTGTATTAATATTTGGGTCTTCAATTCTGGTCAACCTGTCTGTTTTTATTCCAATATCAGGTTGTTTTCATTACTGTTGCTCTAAAATAGAGCTTGATGTTAGGGATGGTGATGCCTCCAGAAGTTCCTTGTTTGTACAAGATTGTTTTGGCTAACCTGGGTTTTTTGGTTTTGTAATGAAATTGAGTATTGTTCTTTCAAGGTATGTGAAGAATTGTGTTGGGATATTCATGAGGATTGTACTGAATCTATAGATTACTTTTGGTAGGATCATCATTTTTATTATGTTGATCCTACTTATCCAAGATCATGGGAGATTTTTTCATTTTCTGGTATCTTCTTCAATTTGTTTCTTCAAAGACTTAAAGTTCTCATTGAACAGGTCTTTCATTTCTTTGTGTTACCCCAAGATATTTTATGTTATTTGTGGCTATTGTAAAGGGTGATGTTTCTCTGATTTCTTTCTTAGCTTCTTTATCATTTGTATATAGGAGTGCTACTGTTTTTTTAGTTGATCTTGTATCCTGACACATTACTGAAGGTATTTATCAACTGTAGGAGATCCTTGGTAGAATTCTTGGGGTCACTTATGTATACTATCATATCATCAGCAAATAGTGAAAGTATGACTTCTTTGTTTTCAATTTGTATCCCCCTGGTATCCTTTTGTTGTCTTATTGCTCTAGCCAGAACTTCAAGAACTGTGTTAAATAGATATGGAGAAAATGAACAACATTGTCTTATTCCTGATTTTAGCAGAATTGTTTTGAGTTTCTCTCCATTTAATTTGATGTTGGCTGTATACTCTTTTAGTATATTTAAATATGTTCTTTGTATCCCTGATCTCTCAAAGACCTTTATAATGAATGGGTGTTGAATTTTGTTGAATGCTTTTTCATAATGTAATGAGGTGATCATATTGGTTTTTTTTCTTTCAGTTTATTTACATGATGGATTACATTGATAGATTTTTTTTTTTCTTATGTTGAACCATCCCTGCATCTCTGGGATAAAGTCAACTTGATCATGGTAGATGATTTTTCTGATGTGCTGTTGGATTCAGATAGTCAGTATTTTGTTGTGTATTTTTGCATCTATGTTCATGAGTAAGATTGGTCTGTAATTCTCATTGTTGTTTGAGTCTTTATGTAGTTTCAGTATCAGGATAACTCTAGTCTCATAAAAAGAGTTTGGCAATGTTCCTTCTGTTTCTGTTATGTGGAACACTTTGATGAATGTAAGCATTAGCCCTTCTTTGAAGTTCTAGTAGAATTATGCACTGAAACCATCTGACCCTTAGCTTCTTTTGGTTGGGTCACTTCTGATGTCTGTGTTCATTTCTTGAAGGTTATATATCTATTTAGATTCTTCACCTGGTCTTGGTTTAATTTTGGCAAGTGGTACCTATCCAGAAAATTGTCCATTTCTTTTACATTTTCCATTTTTTTTTGAGTATAGGTTTTCATAGTATGACCTAATGATTCTCTGGATTTCCTCAGTGTTTGTTGTTATTTCCCCATTTTCATATCTGATTTTGTTTATTTGAATGTTTTCTCACTGCCTTTTGATTAGTTTGGATAAGAGTCTGTCTATCTTGTTGCTTTTCTCAAATAACCAGCTCTTTGTTTCATTGATTCTTTGTGTTGTTTTCTTTGTTTCTATTTTTTCTTTGTTTTATTCAGCCCTAAATTTGATTATTTCCTGTTGTCTACTCCTCCTGGGTGAGTCTGCTTCTTTTTATTCTAGAGTTTTCAGGTGTGCTGTTAAGTCACAAATGTGAGCTTTCTCCACGTTTTGTATTTAGGCACTTAGTGCTATGAACTTTCCTCTAATCACTGCTTTCATAGCATTTCATAGGTTTGGATATGTTGTGCCTTTATTTTTGTTGAATTGTAGGAAGTCTTTGATTTATTTCTTTCTTGACCTAGGGGTGGTTAAAACGAACACTGTTTAATTTCCATGCGTTTATAGGCTTTCTGAAATTAATGTTGTTGTTAAATTCTAACTTTAAACCATTGTGATCTGATAAGATACAGGGGGTTATTCCTATTTTTTGTATCTGTAGAGGTTTGCTTTGTTTCTAAATATGTACTCAATTTTAGAGAAGATTTCATGAGATGCTGAGAAGAAGGGATATTCTTTTGTGTTTGGGTGGAATGTTCTGTAGATGTCTGTTAAATCCAGTTGAGTCATGACATCTGTTGGTTCTCTTACTTCTTTCTGAAGTATCTGTCTGGTTGACCTAACCATTGCTTAGATGGGGCATTGAAGCATCCTACTATTAGTGTTTGGGGTTTGATGTGTGATCTAAGCTTTATTAATGTTTCTTTTACATTTGTGGATGATCTTGTATTTGGGATATAGATGTTCAGGATTGAGACTTCATCTTGATGGATTTTTCCTGTTTGAGTATAAAGTGTCCTTCTTTAATTCTGATTGATTTTTAATTTGAAGTCTATTTTGTTAGATATTAGGAGAGATACACTCCCTTGTTTCTTAGGTCCATTTGATTAGAAAATCTTTCCCAACCGTTTACTCTGAGGTAATGTCTGTCTTTGAGGTTGAGGTGTGTTTCTTTTATTGAGCAGAAGGCTGGATCCTGCTTTCATATCCATTCTCTTAACCTGTGTCTTTTTATAGGTGAATTTTGTTCATTGATATTAAGATATTAAGATGACCAGTAACTGTTAATTCCTGTTAATTTTTGGAGGTGGTATTTGTGTGTTTCCCTTCTTTGTGGTTTGCTGATGTGAAATTATCTGTTGCCTGTGTTTTTGTGGGTGCAGTTAGATTCCTTATGTTGGAGTTTTCCTTCTAGTACTTTCTGTAGGGCTGTATTTGTGGAAGGATATTGTTTAAATCTGGTTTTGTCATGGATTACCTTGCTTTCTCCATCTAAGGCAATTGAAAACTTTTCTGGGTATAGTAGTCTAGGCTTGCACCTGTGATCTCTTAGTGTCTGTATTATATCTGTCTAGGAGCTTCTGGCTTTCATGGTTTCATGGTTTCCATTGAGAAGTCAGGTGTAATTCTGATAGGTCTGCCTTTATATGTTACCTGACCTTTTTCATTTGCAGCTCTTCATATTTTTTCTTTATTCTGTATGTTTAGTGTCTTGATTATTATATACAAGGGGGCGTTTTTGTACAATCTGTTTTGTCTTTTGAAAGCTTCTTCTACCTTCATAGGTGCAGGAAGCCAGTTTGACGGCTGCCATTACAAGATGGCGCCGAGCTCCTGCGGTGTAGAGTAAATGACTCCATATTAGGCAAGGCTGCAGAGCAGTGCCTCCCGCATGCACAGTAATGCATAGCAACCATGGCCAATCCCGTGGCCGGGGGCATCGACAGGTGAGCAAGTAGCCAATCCAGGCGCAACCTGTGTCCATTCTCCCTATATAAGCAGCTGTGGTTTAGTCCTCAGGCCCCTCGCTTCCTGCTCTCCCTTCAACCAAGAGGCTCCAATAAAGCGTGATTTGCAGAAGAATCCTCGACTGGTGGTTGTTCTTCCCTGCTGGTCAGGGAGTTTGCCGCACATAGGCATATATCCTTCTTTAGGTTTGGAAAGTTTTCTTCTATGATTTTGTTGAATATATTTTCTGTGCCTTTGAGCTGGAGTTCTCCTTCTTCTATCTGTATTATTCTTAGGTTTGGTCTTTTCATGGTGTCCCAGATTTCCTTGATGTTTTGTGTTGAGAATTTGTTGGATTTAAGATCTTCTTTGATGGATGGACCTATTTCCTCTATAGTATCTTCAATGGTTGAGATTCTTTCTTCCGTTATATTCTGTTGGTTATGTTTGTATTGGCAGTTCCTATTTGTTTAACCAGATTTCCATATTCAGAATTCTGTTTGTGTTTTCTGTATTTGCTTCTATTTCAGTTTTTAAGTCTCGAACTGTTTGAATTGCTTGCTTCACCTATTTGATTGTTTTTTCTTGATTTTTTTTTTTTAGTTTCGTTAAGAGATTTATTGATTTCCTCCAATTTTTGTTTGTCTTTCCCTCGATTCCTTTAAGGGAATTTTTCATTTCTTCCTTAAGGGTCCCTATCATCATATTAAAGTTTTGTACAATCTGTTTTGTCTTTTGTAAGCTTCTTCTAAAGTTATATTTAATATTGTTTTCTTCTGCTTCTTTGGATGGTTTAGTATGATCAGGTCGTTCTGTTATATGACTACTGGGTTCTGATGTTACCATGTTGCTTTTTAGGTTGTTGAATGAATTCTTGTATTGATGTTTAACCATCTCTTCCTCCAATTGGTGCTGGCAGTGTCTTTGCCTCTTTATCCAATCCTTTCAGCTGCCATCTATTTCTTAGGGAACTGCCCTTAGTCTGTTCTATGAAGTTGCTGCCTGTATCTCATGGTGTCGCTGAGGTCTTTCCTGACCCATTGGGTTGGTTCACACTGTGCAGTAACAGTCTGTGATTCAGAGTTCCTCTGAGGTTGCAGAGGATGAGTCATCATTTTTATACGTATATATCCTGTATTTTTCTCATATTCACTTTTCAATGCCTCTTTCATTGGCTTCTGCTATCCTTTCTTTCATCTCCTTCCTCTTCCCAAATAGACTTTCTAAGTTCATAAATTTTCAATTTTATTTTTAAATCTAGATTTTGCATATAAGATAAAATATATGATATTTGTTTTCTTGAGTGACTTGTTTCATTTAACATGATGCTGTACATTTCCACCCTTTTGCAAAATGTCATAATTTTATTCTTCTTTATAATAGGATAATATTCAATTTTGTCTATATACTAGATTTTCTTTTTCCATTCACCTCTTGGAGGTTACAGGGACTAATTCTTTATCTTGGATTTTATGAATAGTTATGGATTAAACATAGATGCAGGTATCTCTGTTGTGTGTGACTTTACATTCATTTAGGTAGATCAAGCTTGATTTGTGAAATAAATCTATCATAAGTTTTTGTATTTTCTCTACTTTTAAATAATTTATTTACTTCCGCTAAATCTGGTATTGAGAAAACATGTTTTGCTTTTGGTAACACAATGCATTATATATAGTAAAGCTATAAGAAATATCCTCATTCTTCTAAGAAAAGAAGGAATGAAGTATGCTTCTGAAATACATGGACACATCCCTTCTTACTGATTCAAATCTTTAGTGATTCTCAGATTTAATCTATGCAGCTATGTAGCACCTATACCAACCCCTCTTCCACAGTAAATGTCACCAGTTGATAATATTCATTCCCATCTGGCACAAGTCCTCTTCCATGACCAGTTGATAGTAGCATTCATTCCCACCTGTATCAAGCCCTCTTTTGTGGTAGACATCACCACCTGGTAATGTTATCCACTTCTACCTGTAATAAGCTCTCTTCCTGGTAGAAATTATTAATTGATAATAGTATCTACTCATTCTATATTTAAAGTAGCTTCAGAATTCTCACCACCCATATGTCTCAGGAAGTTACTTCTAATCCATTTCTGCTGTTTAATAGTCTAGGATTCTCTGACATGTGTGGACTTTTGTAGTTTTTCTGTGAGATATCTGTGAAATTCAAGGCTCAACATAAGCTCATCTGGGTCATCAGATGTGACTTCAGCCAGTTCTCTGCTTTATCTGCCTGACAGCCAAAAACAGCATACACTGTTCATTTATACTTGATGACTTTGTAATTCCTTACTGCAGTTACTTCTTGCTAAAAATGTCACAGCCTTGGCCTTGGAGCCTGTAAGATCCCATCCTCCACATATCTAAAGTGGTATTGCACTTAAAAGTACTATCTCTAGATTTAGCTGGCTTAAAAGTTGGGTTCATTCAATTCCTAATTCATGATCAACTCTAAGAATAATAAATCAGATTGTCCATTGATGTAGAACTGATTACATGACCATTTAACTGGTAATATTGAATAACAAATATTGAGGAAAGGAATGAGGCTAGATACAGAAGAGATGGAAATTGATATGATGAACACGTGTAGTGCAGAGTGCATTCGATGGCTTTGTTGAGTCCCAGGCTATAGCTTGAGGGACAGCAGTGAGGAAAACTGAAAGTCATTGCCATAGAGTTAGTGGGATTATAATCTAAGGAAATGAAGTAGCTACTAGATTAAAACGTCTGAGAGCATCTTAGTCTCCTTCCTCCTTTCATCCTCTGTTTACCCATCAGAATGCTTGGTCTGGGGTTATCGCTTTGGGTCCATTGTTTTCCTCACTCCATCTCCCATCCAGGCCACTACTACCTCTTACCCTGACACCAGAAAGCTTTTCCTGGGTTTCTCTGCTTCTATTTCTCCCTCTACAATCTGTTTACCATACACAGGAAGGTTTTTAAAATGTGTATCCAAAACCTGAGTACAGTACCCCACACCTCAAATCCTAGCACTTGGAAGGCTGAGACAGGAGGATCTGAGTTCAAGGCCCTATGGACTACATAATAAGATTCTGGCTCAAGAAAGTTATTTAACTTATTATATCAGAGTATATTACTTTCCTAGATGAAATACTTTTGTAATTTCTCATTGTTGTTGCAAGATTAACATTTGGGCCCAGGGAGAAGCCCCAGCATTTAAGAACACTGGCGGCTCTTACAGAGCAGGTTCAGTTCCCATCACCCATGTGTCAGTTTCCTACCATCTGTACCACCAGTCCCAGGGCTCCTGGTGCCCTCTCTGGCCTCTGCAGGAACTGTATGCATGTGTTCCTCATACTCACACATACAAAATTAAAACGTGATAAAACAAAGCAAAACACATTACTTACTATGCATATCTCTTAATGACCATTCCTTCCTTTTTTCCTTTCCTCCCTCCCCCTTCTCTCCCTTCTTTCTTTCCAACCTCACATTATCTCTTCCTCCCTGCTTTCCTTTTTCATCCTTCCTCTTTCTTCCATTTCTTCTCCTTCTTATTTATTTATTTCTTATTTATTTCTCAAAAAGAAATAAAAATAATAGGGTATAGAAAGTGTTCAAGGAATGACATCCAAGGATGTCCTTCCCCACTTCCAGACATACATTCATCCCACCCCCACACCATACATACGCATATACACATACACGCACATTCCCATTTATATGAACACAGACACAATAAAAAGCTGTCACATGTAATTTAATTTATGGCCCATATCTGCTGTGGATTAGAAGCCAATTGAGTAATTGGTAAAGGTTGTAGGACACCCACCTTGCAGACACACACACACACACACACACACACACACACACACACTCACACACACATACACACACACATGCACACATACAGAGGAAGTATACATTCCTATTTGAATTTGTTCAAGGACAAATTGAGTGGAGTCTTGTGATACAAAGAATAAGAGCCTCTCTTTGGGAGGACTGGTGCAGGCCGTAGGAAGAGCAAAACAAGGATCCCATGCAAGCTGAAGACAGATTTTCTTTTCTCTGCTTTTTGGCTTTGCAGCCATGACCCATTCCCTGGTGCCCTTTACCCTCAACTTCACCATCACAAATCTACAATACACACCAGCTATGAAACACCCAGGATCCTTAAAGTTCAACAAAACAGAGAAGGTCCTGCAGTACCTGGTAAGAGTTTGTATAAAATAACCTCCCTCTTCTACCTCTTAATCACCCCTGAAGTTTCTTACTCTTTTCTCTATCCTTCCTCTCCAGCTCACTGCTGTGTTCAAGAATACCACGATTGGTCCATTGTACTCTGGGTGCCAACTGATCTTGCTCACGTAAGTCTTAGTTTGTGTGCTTCCCACATTCACCACCTGCCCATCAAAGCAGCACTGAGTATCTGGGATGCTATCTCTCTTGAATCTTCTCCCCACTTCTTAACATCTGAACTTCTTTCTGATCCTAACCAAGATATTGAATATACCCCCAGGAATAATTTCTCAGCAATGTTCAAAATTAGTCTTCATTCAAGAAAATGTGTAAATCCGAACTGTTTGTAGCATGCTCATCTCTCTTTTTAAAGATTTATTTTGTGTGTGTGTGTGTGTGTGTGTGTGTGTAGATTCATATGTGTAGAATTCAGATTCTACCCATGTGCATGCATGTGCAGCAGTCTGAGAACAACTTATTGGGTCACTTCCTTCTTTTTCCCTTGTTTATGAGTTAGTTTCTCTTGTTATTTCTGCCTCTGGGCTGTAAATGCAAACTTTCAGCTGATTCTCCTGTCTATGTCTCCCATCTCTTGATTTTAGTGTTCATGACAGCTGCAAACTCTACCCAGGTTTAAAACTTACATTGTTAGGGTTATGCTACCCACACTCCTCTCCAGTGAGCTATCTCATTACTTTCCATGTTCATTTCTTAACCCATATTGGAACTGTTCAAGGGGGCTGAAGAGTTCTGTGCTCACAGCTAAGACAAAAAGGAAGAACTACGGAACCAAACAGCTAAGTTATTTGCAAGGTCATTGAGCTGAACCGCCTGTTTGTTTTTTAGGCTTATTCAGAGATGATGGATCGAAGGTTGTAGGAGGCTGGCACAAGTTAAGCATTTCTAACTCGAAAATGCTCACAGCTCCAGAAAACTGCACGTGCATGTATATGTCTGTCTGTGTGTGTGTGTGTGTGTGTGTGTGTGTGTGTGTTATATGAGAGTGTATTGCTATACCTGCTTGTCTGGGTGTGTTTAGCCCAAGGTTGACATGGGATGTCTTTAATTGTTTCTCTACCTTCTATTTTTTGTGACAATTTCTCAGTAAACCTGAAACTCACCCTTCCATCTATACTGGCTGGTCAATGAGACGCAGGGAATCACTCCCCCAGCTCTAGCTCTGGGATTAGAGATATGTACTGCTATGTCCAGACATTTTTTGTATCCTCTGGGATTTGAACTCGGGTCTTCATGTTTGTGCAGCAAGTGCTCTTATTTATTGAGCCGTGTCTTTAACCCTAGAATTTCTAGCATGTCAAGTTGATATTCATTTTTTTGAATATTAGAGAAATTTAAACTTCATGTTAAAGATACAAAATTAATAAAAAAACAAATATTCCAAAATCTGAAATGTTCTTATACTCTCATATATGAAAAAAATTGTCATCCTAAGCATTTCAGATAAGAGATATTCAACTTGAATGTGGATGAATAAAAATCCTGCCATCTCTAGTCGCAGTTTGCCTTCTTTATCCAGTGATTATTCATAAATTGTATATTTCTTTTGCCTTGTAAGAATGCTAATTTTATCTCTGTAGTGTGTGTGTATGTGTGTGTTCATGCATGAATGGCTGTATACATATCTATGTGTACATGCATGTGGAGGCCGGAGGTCAACCTCAGGGATTATCCCTCAGGTCTCACCACCTTGTTTTTCATTTGTTTGTTTGTTTGGTTTGTTTTTGAGGTCTCTCCTTATCTTGGAACTTTCCAATAGGGCTAAGTTGACTGACCAGTGAGCCCTAGGGATCTATGTTTCACATCCTGAGCATCAGACTTATGTGTGTATGCCATCAGGGTCAGCTTTTTACCACGGGCTCTCCAACAACACTCAGGTGCTAGTGTTTATAGGGCAAGTTGTTACTGACAGTGCCATCTACCCAGCCCACTTGTGGCATTTGCTGACATTATTATTCTTTTTTGTTCAGAAAAGAATTTTATTCTTATTTATATGTAAGTGTGTGTCTATGTGTGAGCATACACACATGCATGTGGGTGCTGCTGGAGTCCAGAAGAAGATATCATGTGTCTTGGAGTTGCAGGCACAGGGCTTATGAGATACCCAACAGACCTGCTGGAAACAAAATTCAGGTCCTCTGCAAGAATGGCAAGCATCATTAACTTACTGAGCCATATCTCCAGTCCTCAGATAATCTTACAAGCCTCATCATCATCCACTTTGAATTTATTCTCATCCCTATATCTCCATGTGCCCAGACCTGAAAAGGATGGATCAGCCACTGGAGTGAACATGGTCTGTACCCATCAATCTGAGCCCACGGGCATGGGGCTGGACCCAAAGCAGCTGTACTGGGAGCTGAGCCGTGAGACCCATGGCATCACCCAGCTGGACTTCATAACACTAGACAAGAACAGCCTTTATGTCAATGGTGAGTGTGTGACTATCATCCCTAGGGAGTTCATTGTACATTCTAGGCTCTAGAAAACACACACACACACACACACACACACACACACACACACCACCCAGATAGAGAGACAGAGAGGAAGGGAAGACAGAGAGAGGGAGAGAGAAGAGGGAGAGGAGAGAAAGGAAAGGAAGATGGAAACATGGGGAAAGAGAAGCAATAGCTTTTCTGGAAATTTAGGAGAGACTAGATACCAAAGTAGCAGGGGGTGGATGTGAGAGGAATTGCAGACAACCTGATAAAGAATTTCCTTATGCTCTAATTACATTTTCTAGATTTTGTCTACAGAGTCTTTGTGTGTGTGTGTGTGTGCATGTGTGTGTGTGTGTGCATGTATGTGTGTGTGTGTGTGTGTGTGTGTGTGTGTGTGTGTTGCAGGGGTTCAAACACAGGGCTTTATTATGCTGGACAAGTGCTCTCCTCTGATTTTTACCACTAGCCCCCAGAATCTGTATTTTGAGAGTGGTGGGTAAATATGATTTAAAAATAAATCCAAATTAGGTCAGGCAACACCTACCTGTTCTCCAGGTACTTGTATATAATGATACACACCTGTGATCTCAGCCACTTAAGAGAGCTATAAGCATAAAGATCATGAGTTCAAAATCTATCTGGGCTATAATGTGAGACTCTGTCTTAATCAAATAGAAGTCTAGGGATCTAGATAAGTGACAGATCAGTTCCTTAGCATGTTCAAGGCCTTAGATGCCATTGATTCCAGGCTTTTGCAACTTTTTCATTCCTTATTTCTTGAATATTAACTTTTTTTTCTTTATGCAGGTTATAACCATTGGCCCCTGACCTCAAACACTAGCAGTAAGTAATTTGAAACCACATATTATGTCATCTTTTTTCTACCCCCTATCCCACATCCCTAGAAAGGGAAGGAGCCCAAACAGCTAAGTTTTCTTCATCTGCAATCTTTATCCTTTGACTCAGAAAAGATAATCCCAGAACAGATTCAGACAGTGAAAATGATTCTACGATCTTTTGATGAGGAGCCCTTACCTAGAAAAAAGCATTTTTCTTTGATTCATTTTAATTTTCATCTAATTGCTATGGCTTCTACTAGTATCCTGGCAATAAGTACAATCTTTGCCTTGGGCTCTTCAAGTATGAGCTTCTGCTTTTGATACCTTTCTACAGGGCTAGTGAAACAGCTCAGTTGGTGAAGTGCTTACCATACAAGCACAAGGACCTGAGTTCAATTCCCACAATCCACAAAAAAGCTGGGCATGGTAATATGTACTTGGAATCTTAGCACTGGGGAGACATAGGAAAATGTGATACCTACAAACCTCTCATGTCCTGTGACAGTGGGACATTAGGAAAGCCCTGAGGCTTCATTCATTCATTCATTGATTCATGCAACAAGTATTTATTAAGAACTTACTGTATTAAATGCCCTGATGATGATGTGACATAAACAAAATAGTATGGACTCTAAACTATCTATGGTGAACAGACAGCAAGGTAGACAGAGAAGAAAAACAGAATTATATGGGTAAGTGCTCAATTAAAATAGATGACCCTAGGGTGAGACCTGTGGGTACCTGAATGAGTTTCTCTCTACTTATGCTTCTAATGACTTCAGTCAGCAGAGATAAGGGTCTCGAACTAGTGACATATTGAGTTAAAGATCTGGGAATGAGAATTTAAGAAGACAAGAAATAAGAAGACAAAAAGAATAACTGGAACCAGGAAGTTTTGCATAACCTGATGACTTATGCCAAATAAGTTCATGAAGAGGGAAATGTCCCAGGTCAACAGAGAGCTAAGTCAGTTAATGGTGGGAAAGAGGACAGGATACTTCAGATACAGCTGCTTTAGGACTTAGGGTAAGTACAGCCCAGAAAAAAAGATGCCAACCTCAACTTCTCCTCAGAGATACTGACTCTAACATCAGACTGGCCTTGCCAAATCTATTCCCAGACAAGGACACAGAAGTAAAGTTTCTTCTGTCCTTTCATTAGGGACTCTGAGAAAGACCTGGATCAGTCTGGCTCCCCACATTCTTAGGTTTGTGTGTGTGTGTGTGTGTGTGTGTGTGTTGTGTAGATATTTGTGCATGCTTATGGATGTAAAAGATCAATGATGGGTGGTGCTTCCATATGCTTGCCATATTATTTTTTTTTAAAAAAATAGTGTCTGACTAACTTGTAGCTCACCAATTCAGTTTTATTGTCATCTGTTGTGTGGAGTGGCTGGTTGCGTTCCTGCCACCCAGTTCCCGGCCTCCTGGCTAGCTTATACCCCGAAATAATTACACATAAACTGTATTCTTTTAAACACTGCTTGGCCCATTAGCTCTAGCCTCTTACTGGCTAACTCACATCTTGATTAACCCATATTTAGTAATGTGTGTAGCACCACGAGGTGGTAGCTTACCGGAAAGATTCTAGCCTGCATCCATCTCAGAGAGGAGAGTCATGGAGACAGCCTGAGGCATCTGCCTCACTGCCTTCCTCCCAGCATTCCATTCTGTCTACTCCAACCACCTATGTTTTGACCTATCAGGCCAAGTGGTTTCTTTATTAATTAACCAATGAAACAACAGATAGATAAGACACTCCTACATCATTTCCCCTTTTTCTGTTTAAACAAAAAGGAAGGCTTTAACTTTAACATAGTAAAACTACATATAACAAAACAGTTATCAAGCAAGAATTACAGTTACAATATTTAGATCTACTTTATCTTTTATCATAACTAAGGAAAACTATAACTATTTATTCTTTAACTCCATCAAAGATTCCAGAAGGCTATAATACTACCTAAGTAAACAAGAAGTAAGCAACTTCCAAAACTCTAGAAATGACAGAGACAACTCGCTGCCTGGACAGTCACACAAAGTTCCTCTGTACCATTGGGGCATCCATCTTCAGCCTTCAGGCCCATAGTTTCCAGCAGACTTTTCCATAAAGCAGGAAATTTCAAAGGCAGTTCAGTCACTATCTGTTGTGTCCTGCAGAATGTCTCACAGACTCTTTCATGAATCAGGAACCCCGAAGGATCATCTCACCTTTAGGCAAGTTCAGCAATCCTCTCTCTGTGGGTTCTTTGTGTCCAATTCATGCATCAGTCCAGGCAAGAGCAGTTTCTTGCCCAAATGGCTATCAAACTCCATAAGGAGCCTCTTTGATGCTCATCTTCCTCTTGAAGTAGATTGGTGCTTCCAGGAGCAGATGTGTCTCATTGTCATGAAAAGCCCTAACTTATTAAAACATTAAATGTCATATTCTGTAGTCATTGAAAGATATGAAGAATGCATATCTAACTGAAATATATCTCTACACATCTAGAAAATCTAACATGACTACAAGCTTGACTATTATCGATGATTATCCATTAACAACCTATATTTCCTAATTATACCTTACATTTTTAAATGAACTACACAATCACAATACCTTAATCAATATCAGAAATACATATACATATAACAAAATCGACCTTAAATTTATATCAATAGAGTAAAATTTATACCAATGTAAATTATTCATATCTATATCATATCCCTCTTTAAATGTAAAAGAACACTTATAAACAATATGGACACAGTTATTTCTCTCCAAAATGCTTCATGCTGAATGGGGGTGCTGTTAGTCAGAGCTTTCATGGTATAACCTGTGTGCTAGATTCATCTCAGTCGGCAGTTGAGCAAAGTAATTTCTTGAGGGTGTTCACAACAACCTTTCAGGAGGGCGTGGTCTATCATACCATATTGGGATAGAAGCAATCCACAGGGTCTCATCCTCTGTGAAAACAAAAGAAGGACTTTTCCAAAGCATCATAACCTTAGATAGAAATTTTGAAGTCAAGGTCTTTTAAAATATCTATGTTGGATTAGTTCAGCATCCCATACCCAGGCTTCTCATAACTGTGCACTGGCTCTGTTGCAGGTTCTGAAAGAGCAGACACTGTTCTTATCTTATTCTATTCTCTTGCTTTACATTGCTGAAAGTGCTAGGGTGTGAGATTCAAGGTGAATGCTGAGGCAGACCATGATTTGGGGTAGGAGACACATTAGAAGAGTAATTAATTAGTCCCTTGGATAGACAACAGAGTGGTAGCTCTGAAGAAAGAGCAAGCCCGTGAAGTTCAGTGAGGATCCTTTCTTAAAGATCTAAGAGGAAGAAGGTGGTTCATGGAGTCAGGTTGTCCCCGATTCCTAGATGGGCAGCAGGCTGCCCCTGATTCCTAGGGAAAGGAAGGAGAGGGACCTTACATTTCCAAGAATAAATGTGTGACTCTTGTGTGTAATGTAGAGGAAGTGAGAAGAGGGGCACACAGCTAGTTTCAGGTGTACTGTGTGGAATGTGGAGGAAGTGAGAAGAGGGGCACACAGCTAGTTTCAGGTGTACTATATGGAAGGTGTCAGCACTGATAGTGCTCTGAACATGCTTGAGTGTAGCATCCTCAAATCTGTGAACTTCCTGGGGGTGGGTGGGGAATATTGTCTGCAATTCTCTTGGAATCTGAGAACCTGAGGAGTCTATTAGGGGGTTAGAAATTCACAGACAGGCTTTCTGTAGGGAGCTTCTCATTTCCATTACCAATGCTTGCTGTAAAGGAAGAAGCTGCTGCAAGTGGGCATGGCCAGAACTGCAGTCTGCTCTAAATTCTAGCAAACACAAACATGTAACCAGGGTATACTGGTCACTGATTACTTAAGAAAATTGAGGTTTCTCTGCATTTGCTTCTATCAGTTGTTGGATACAAGTTCTAAGATGATAGTTAGGGCATTCCCCAATCTGATTACTGGGGAAGGCCAGCTCAGGCACCTTCTCCACTATTGCTAGGAGTCTTAGCTGGGGTCATCCTTGTGGATTCCTGGGAGTTTCCCTAGCACCAAATTTCTCATTAACTCCAGAATGGCTCCTTCTATCAAGATATCTCTTTCCTTGCTCCCCTTTTCTGCCTCCCCTACCCCTGACACAAGCTAGTGGATGTTCATTCACTCCAGACTGATAGCTAGAAAACCTGCATAGGACTCAATTAGGCCCCCTGAATGTGGGTGACAGTTCTGTGGCTTGGGCAGTCTGTGGGCCCACTAACAGTGAGACTAGAATTTATCATTAGTGCATGAGCCTGCTTTTTGGAGCACATTCCCCATGGAAGAATACTTTACCTAGCCTTCATACAGCCAGAGGGCTTTGGTCCTGCCTCAACTTGATATGCTAAACTCTGTTGACTCCCCTTGGGAAGCCTTACTTTTTCTGAAGCATAAAAGGGGGTCTATTAGGGAAAGGTGGGAGAAGAGTGGGAGGAGGGGAGGGAGGGGAACTGTGGTTGGTATGTAAAATGCAAAACAAAACAAAAAAAATAAATAAAATTTTAAAAATAAAAAGGAAATTGAGGTTTCAGTATCATCTGGACCTGTCCGTGGACCTTGGTAAAAGATTTGAGGATAAATATACTGGGGCCACAAAGGCTGGGCTTGACTCAGGCCCAGTTTGGAGATTACATGAGTAATTTCCCCTTGGTTCAAATTTTATATATATAAAATAAGCTTTCCAATATCATCTCCCACCAAATCAATGGCTCCAATTTAAGGAAAGCATGTAAAATGGAGTATAGCCTCAATAAATTTCTTCAAATCATTTTTCTCCTTTGTGCATGTGTATGCACACTCGGGAATAGCTTGCATGTATGTGCACATGCCTGTGCATGCTGCAGGCCAGCCTTTGGTGTTATTCCTCAGATGCCTTCTAGACTTTGTTTTTTGAGACAAGGCATCTCACTGGGCTGGAACTCACCAAGTAGGAGAAGCTGACTGGCCAATGAACCCCAGAAATCCACCTGTTCCCACCTCCCCAACACTGGAATTAGAAGTGTATACCACCATTTCTGGCTTTTTTTATGTGTGTGTGAATGGGTTCGAAAATAAAGCCCTGATCCTCATTCTTGACTTTAGTCACTGAACTGTCTCCCTAGTCCACCCTCTGCCTTTAAAAATATTTTAAAAATTAATTTTTGCTTGTGTGTGCACACAGATATGTGTGTCCATAAACAATGTCATGGGTGTTGAGAACAGAGGACAACCTATGGGAGCTGGCACTTTATTTCTAGTGTGTGGGTCCAAGGTATCAAATCCAGCGCATCGAGCAAGTGATTTTGCTGAGTCATCTCACAGATTCTAAACCCTTTACCTGAGAATTCCTTAAATATAAGACCTAAATGCCCAAGACATTTTCTAAAACTCCTCTATGTAACCCATAGGCAGTCTATAGTTTTAAATCCTTTCCCAGTGTTTTGAACCAGCAGGGCTGCTAGGTGAGGCCTGAAGTGTACGGTGGTCACTATGTCCAAAGCCAGCTCAGGGCAGAGGAGTACCTCCATAAAGCACTTGACTTGGAACCAGAACCAGAATCTGATTCCTCAAGTCCATGGGAAATTGCCAGATGTGGTAGTGAATACTTGACATTTCAGTATGTGGAGGCAGAGACAGGCAGGTCCCTGGGTCTCACTGGACGTCTGGGATCTCTATCCCAAGGGAAGTAGAAGGTGTTCCTGGGGGCGATACCCAAGGTTGTTCACATATATGAACATGTACTGTCATTTATATGCACATTCACAGTAAGAAAATCAGATCTAATGTAATAGTACAACCTCACATAAGTTGGGTGCATAGAAAACATGAAGTCGGCAGTATATGTCCAATATTAACATTTGGTCCTGCCACTTACAGACTATGTGACTTGGAAGCAAATCCTTCATAATTTGTCGGAGTTCTTACATTTGTATTCCATTTTGATGCTACTTGCATTATAATATTTTGTCCAGTGCAAGCTATCAGTCTGATATAACCAAAGAACTTCAGACATGATCTGACATCTAACTGCTACCTGTGGACAGGTGGGTAAGATGACTTAGGGAGGAAAGGCATTTGCTGCCAAGTGTGATGGACCGAATTTTCTTCCTGGGACCTGCATGGTGAAAGAAATCAGTTCCTGAAAGCTTTCCTCTGATCTCCACACCCACGCTTTGGCATGTACACACACACACAGTCATCACTAAATAAGCAAATGAGTAAGTAAATGCTGCCACAGTCTTCACTGAAGTATTGTTTTAAACCAGTAAGTATGGAGACTTCAGAAAAGGCTTGGCTTTTTAAAGGAACTGCAGGAAAGAAAGAAACCTATAGAGATTTTGCCAACCGGAGAGACACATGTATTTTCTTTCTGCTTCATGGTGAAGTCAGTCATCCACACACACCAATCCTTTGTAATTTATTTGAAGGTATGTGGTCTGCTTTTCAAGGAAACATGTGTTTCCTAGAAGAATCTTCTACACATAGCTGATGCTCCAAGTTCAAGTTCAGAAAAAAACAATTGTCTTAGTGTGTGTCTTTCCTCCACCCCCTCTGCAGCAGCAGCCCCTGTCCTGGTGCATTTTACTATCAACTTCACCATCACTAACTTGGCATTTGAGGAGGACATGAGTCGCACTGGATCCAGGAAGTTCAATATCACTGAGAGAATCCTGCAGAGCCTGGTGAGAGTCTTGCTAACTGCGCCTAATACCGCACACAGGTGTAAGCCACGCTTACATGTCACAGAAGCCCCTGGAATCTGGTGAGAGTCCTGCCCACTGAATCTAACATGGCACATAGGTGTAAGCCATACCTCCCTGTTACACAAGCCACTGGAAGAAGAGTCTGCCCCTAACCGCAAAGATAAAACCTTACAAGAAGACCTAGCCCATCCCACCCTGACACCGAGAATGACATGTCTCAGGACCTTGCCAGTCTCACTTCTGTCCCCACCTCTACTTGCTCATTTCTTCCTCTCACTCCTCTAACCTTCTTCCACAGCTGAGGCCCTTGTTCCAAAAATCCAGTGTTGGTCCCATGTATTCTGGCTGTGTCCTGGCCTCTCTCAGGTGGGTCTGGGGATATGGAAATGGGGTGTGAGAGCTAAAATGTACTGAGTTTCCTTCTGTTGTCTTTCTGCATAGCTTCTGTTCAGGTGAAGTGAGGAAGCCCTGACACAAGGTGTCTTCCAATCCTACTACTCCCCCAGAACTATCTCCATACTCAGTAGATCATCATCACAATTTTACTGTTCCTGATTATCCTGTCTTAATTTCCAATATCATTTTCTGCCTTTGGAATAAAAGGAGGCTGCCTTACACATTTAAATTCTGTTCTCTGATTACTGTAAAGAAAAAAATTCTTTTCCACTTGCTGTCAGTCCTAAATCCATTTCTCACTTGTCTTAGATATGTGAGCTCCTCAGATCCCAAAACATGAGAGTGAAGATTTGATTCTTGTATTTGATAAAAATTCATGGCTCCATGATTTCTGATTATCTCAGTCTAGGAGAAATCAATATGTTCATTATCTAGGTCTGGCTTCTGGTCTTTTCCAATCTTCTTTTTTCTTTGTAAAAGATGTTTATTTGTCCAGTATGCACATGTAAATGCATGCATGCATTTGTGCGTGTGCGTGTGCGTGTGTGTGCGTGTGTGTGTGTGTGTGTGTGTGTGTGTGTGTGTGTGTATGAACACACCAGTACCATGGCGTCGATGTGGGAACCAGAGGATAATTTATTGATACCACCATGTGGGTCCCAGGGATGGAAGCCAAGTTGTCAAGACTGATGGCAAATTACCCCATCTGTAGAGTCATCTCTCTGGGCCTCTATCAGCCTTTTCATTTACTCTGGCTACTCCCTACTCTATGCTAGCATTTCATGATGCTTTGTTAAGGAGTCCTTTGTTATCCATTTTTTACCTGTCCTTCCCAGATCTGAAAATGACGGTGCAAGCACAGGAGTGGATGCAGTCTGCACTCACCACCTCGACCCCACTGGCCTGGGACTGGACAGAAAGATAGTGTATTGGGAGCTCAGCAGGCTGACCTATGGTGTCAGCAGGCTGGGCCATTATACTCTGGACCAGAACAGTCTCTATGTCAATGGTGAGCAATGGCCACCTTTACTTTGCTTTAGTGAAGAGCCCACATTCTCTCTCTCACCTCCATATCAGTATCCTCCTCTATTTTCAGTCTTTCTTTCATTTTCTTTGCAGGTTACACACATCAAAACCTGGCTACCACCACCAAGAGTGAGTGTTCTCAGTTTTAATAAATGTCTACTACGCCTATGATTCCCACGTCTTTGAAATGAAAGAAGTCAAAGGCCCATTCTCCATTTCCCAAACTATGGTGTGAGACTTTTCCTGGAGATAGGCGACACACAAACATCTACTCATCCAAGAGAAGGAACTGATTATGCATCAAAATAGCAACTACACTACCATCCAACTTGGGTAACCAATGAGTCTATTAGGGTTACTCACAAGAGCAGGGGTGACTCAAAGACAGCTTCATCATCAATAGCCACCCTAACATGGGTCAAAAGTCAGAAAAACTGGATCCCTGAAGCTCTCTACTTGACTTGCTTTACTTGCAGGAGTCTCGTCATGTCAGAGAGTCTCTCCTAGGTAGTTCAGCTGGTCAGAACTTTCTTCCTTAAATGTTTTCCATGGCTTCTATAACCTTGGGCTCTCAAGAATCTTTAGCTTTAGCTTTACCAGACTTATGAAGTTTGTTTATTTTTCTAAGGCTCATGAGCCTCCCCTCTCCTTTTTCGAATAAATGTTTCAATTCAAAGGAAATTGCTAAATTACACAAGCTCATCTCTAGCCTGTGATGGACAGAGACAAACACAAAATTAACCCCAGCATCTGCATTCTTTCCCTGATGTCTCTAAGCTAGTGGGGTTTCTGCTCTAATCATCTGAGAATTTACCTCCACAGTCTCCGTGATGACCACGGCTTCTACAGCGTTGACTGCCAGCTCTCCCAGTCATACAGGTAGGAATTCTCCTCTCTGAAGATGTTCCCAGTGGTTCAAGAGTCTTAGAGTCAGGAGGAGGAGTGGAGGAAGTGACATGTTCCAGAGGATCCTAAGGTTAACTCTTGGTGACTTTCACAGGTTCATCCCAGGCCACCAAGAATCCCTTTAATTCTGTTTTCTGGTATTCAGATTCTCTGGTAATTGTTTTTGATGCTTACTGGTGGTGATAGATGTCTAAATCCTTCCCCAGCCCTTAGAAGGATGTATACAAGCAGGGCTGTTGGCTGAGACTAGATATCTAGTGTGCAGTCATGGGTGCGCTATCAAACATCTCAGCAAAAGATCAAATTCCTAGTTTATCGACTAAGCAGTTTACATACAGCTTGCTTAAAGGACTCCTGTTACTGAATAGATCAGTGGTTATTCTGGATAATTCATCATAACTATATCCCTTAATATAAATGTGTATAAGGTCCGTTACTATGTGTAGAAACTATAGTCATAGTCTTTTGCTGTTGTTGTTTGGAGGATTGCATTTATTTATTTGCATTGGTGTTTTGCCTGCCTGTATGTCTGTGTGAGGATGTCAGATCTTGGACTTACAGAGAGTTGTTAGCTGCCATGTGGGTTCTGGGTACTGAACCAGGGTCTTCTGGAAGAACAGTGAGTCCTCTTAACCACTGAGCCATCTCTCCAGCCACTCTATAGTCATATTCTTTCATCGGGCGGGCTTTAAAAAAATTAATTTGTCCATAATTGATGGACCATGACAAATCATTCCATTATTTTCAGGATTATGCTCTTCATTTATTTCCACCTCATCTGTGATGTTTTTATTGTGAGAATTATAAAAACAATACCAGGCCTGTAATGGGTTCAGTGGGTAAAGGCTACAAATCTGAGTTCAATCCATGGATCCCACATGGTAGAAGGAGAAAACCCACTCCTCCAGGTTGCACTTTGACCTCTATTTGCCTGTGCTTATATGGAAGTAATATATGAATACTACAGTAATATGTCCTGTGTTCAAGCTGTATTCTGTGATCTGGGCAACTTATTTAATTTCTCATTGGCTCTGGATTTTTTTATTTACATTTACTGGTTGCTTGATTAATATGTATATATCATTATGCACAACTGGAAGTCAAAAGACAACTTGAGTTTGTTCTGTCCTTCTGCCATGTGAGTTTCAGAAATACAACTTAAGTTGTCAGGCTTGGCAGCAAGAAGCTTAATCCACTAAACCATTTTTGCCAGTCCTCATTGACTCCATATTTTAATTTGTAAAACAGACTTTGTAATAACTACTTGGTCCATAGTAACAAAACTGTTGTGTATAAGCTCATTAAACCGATCTTAAACACAAATTACCAACATAATGTTTCTACTGAATGTGGGGAACAGTATTGAGGCTTGGGCAGTCTTTGGGGCCACTTGCAGGGGGACTAGAATTTTTTTTGTTTTGTTTTGTTTTTTTTTTTGTTTTTCATGCCAAATGACATTTAGTTTATTTAGTTTATTTTTAAACATTAGACTGAGACAATTTCCATGGAAACAATGAACCTAAGAATTTGGATTTTTTTTTCCTGAGCATTTGCCTAATTTTAAAACTAATTAGATCTAGTGTTCAGTGAGCCAGTAAGGAATCCCTAATGTTTAAACTGGCATCTAGGAGCCCATTCTCTTTGGAGGGATACTTTGCTTAGCCTAGCTATAGGGCAGAGAGACTTGGTTTTGCTTTGAAGTGAAGTGTCAGACTTTGTTGACTCCCCATGGGAAGCCTTACCCTTTCTGAGGAGTGGATGGGAGATGAGGAGGGGGAGAAAGGTGGCGCAGGAGAAGGGGAGGGAGTGGAATGGGAATAGCTGTGTAAACTGAGAAAAGATTGTATCAAAAATTGTAGAAGTTAGCTTGATTTGGGACATAACCAGGCTAGCTAAAAGATAAAACAATTATGTTTTTATTTACTATAAGGGGAAAACTCACAAAACAGGAACGAGAAGTCAAAGCTCAGCTGTGGTGGCAGGGAATCAAAAGAGAGAGGGGAGAGAGAGAGAGAGAGAGAGAGAGAGAGAGAGAGAGAGAGAGAGAGAGAGAGAGAGCGCATTGGGCCATGTGCCCATTTTTTTTCTCAGGGTCCCAGAAGCCACCCTAACCTGGTTCCACCTCTTAAAGATAATTGGTTAACAAAGCTTCCCCATAACCTCCCTTTATTGTCTAAACAAGAGTGATCCAAACCCAATACAAAACTATATACAATGGGAACAGATATCAAGTATAAAATTACAACTAACATAAACAAATTAAGCAAGAACACATGACTAATGGTTTAATAAACATTCTATTCCAAAAAGTCTAAGTCTTGCATCAGAAATAAGCTTGGCTAAATCATAATAGGAAGGTAATTGTGACTATTTAATCTTCAACCCCATCAAAGACCAGAGAAGGGAGATATTACTTGAGTAGGCAGGAAGTGCAATCAAACAGCTTCCAAAGCAAGCAGTATATGACAGAGACAATTGGCTATCTGAACAATCATCCAAAGTCTCATTGGCAATGTTGAAGCAACCAATTTTGGATAAAGCCTAGCATAACTGACAGACCATTTTTAGAGGCAGGAAATTTTTTAGAACCATCTTACCCTGTCTTGGCAAGATTTGACAGTCCTTTTCCTTGTGTTCTGCTTATCCAATCCTGATACCATGTACTTTGTCAATGGTTGAGGCATGGGCAGTTCCTTGCCCAAAGGTTAGTTATTGTAAGAAGAAAGCAAACTCTGAGTGGAGTATTTTCGGTGCTCAACATTGTCTCGGAAATAGATTGGTGCTGTCAGGAACAATCATGTCTCATGTCAACAGACCCCTAAGTTATTTAAATGTCATGTTCTACAGATCCATGAAGTGGTTGAAGGTTAGCTATCTAGGCAGAATGCAATCTCTATGTATCTAAAGAACCTTATTAATCTGATTATATGTATAACAAACATGAACAACTATTGACCTATAATATTTAATACCTGTATAACTTAAAGACTAAGACTTCATGTCAGAATATTAAATAATCTGTAAACAAATGTGCAGCAAATCAGAACAATGACCTCAAAATGTAAACAATGTATAAGTATCTTGATCAGAGGTAAGAATAATATAAATGCAATACGAAACTATTTCCTAAAAGTTATATCTATATACAAAATGTCCCAAACAGAGGTAGAAACATGCATATATACAATCTGAAAGAATAACTTTGTATAGGTTAACAAATACTATAAACAGGAATAACAAATATAATTTGAGCTTGTATCAATATATAAAAAACTATACCAATGTAAATTATCCATAAATAATAGCTCACAAGTATTTACTCCATTATCCACTATTATTATCCCTTTATAAAAAAATCTCTGAACCTACATAGTTTCCACCCAACCCTATACCTGATACAAGTAATAATCAACAACCACTAAATAGTGTTCCCAACACTAAGGACAAACATTTTTGGGGAGAGGGTATGTTGTCCTCTAGAATTAATTTCCGCTGTCATGGGGGCAATGTTCTCTTTATGGGATCCTGAAAAAGTAAAGTGATGGTTGAGTTTCAAGACTGCTGTCTAGTAGAGTTGCAAACGATTTTCAAGCAGTTGGTAGGGTTTTTTCCAAAGTTATTATTTGGAGCTCTGGCCAGAATGTCATGAGAAGGTGCGCCATAAAAAATTCTTAGTAAAAATAAAAGAATAGAGAAGTTTGAGAATCAGAATTCAATTTCCCAAAACCCATGTGTGTTAGAGGAAAGAGAGAGAGAGAGAGAGAGAGAGAGAGAGAGAGAGAGAGAGAGAGAGAGAGAGAGGTGAGTGAAGAGAAGAGAGAAAGGAGAAAGAAGAGAGAAGGGGAGAGAGAAGGGGAGAGAGAAGGAGGGAAAGAAGAAAAGAAAAGAAGGAAAAAAATGATTTGGTGTCAGGTACTAACAATCCTAGCTCATGGGAGATAGAGCCTTGATCACTGGAACTCAATAGACAGCCAGTCAAGCCTACCTGATGAGTACCTGGCCAGTGAAAGACCTTGTCTCAAGAAGAGCAAGATGGACAGTTCCTGAAGGAAAGCAATCTAGGCTGCCCTGTCATCCACATGTATGCACTCCCACATACACATGACCCACAAACATATGTGCATATGCACATACATGTGCACATACAAGTATATGCACATATGCTCAATCACACACACAAACACACACACACACATGCAGTGAATAAGCAGATGTCAAGAAAACATTTGGTTTAAACAAAAATTCAAAGTAAAGAGAATGCTTACGTGATTTTCATTCTTCTGAGAGTCAAATGTAATTCCTTTCTGGTTGATAGTAAATTTACCAGTCTAGAAGAATCCTATTCATCCTTGATAACTATCAGGTGAAACTGATGTTTGAATTTTCTCTAGGTGGAAACTGTCCACTTTTGAAGAAACCCCTTCTGAGTGATAGAAGATGCATTTTTATATGCCAAGTCAAGTTCAGAAAGAGAAAATAAAATAAAGTTCAGATAATGTGTTTCTCACATCCCTTCCCTCCTCCAGCAGTAGCAGGCCCTGTTCCATTGCCTTTTACCGTCAACTTCACTGTCACTAATCTGGAGTATGTGGATGATATGGGTCACCCAGGATCTAGGAAGTTCAATGTCACTGAGAGACTTCTGCAGAGCCTGGTGAGATACCCACCCCAGTGTATAAAGGCCTACCCACAGATGGATGCTGCATTCACCAAACCATGTCACAACCAAGAAGAAGGCCCTAACCCTAAATCCTCAACATTGTTCATTGTTCTTACCTTTCTCCACAGCTTAGAGCACTGTTTAGTAAAACCAGTGTCGGTCCCCTGTACTCTGGATGCAGACTAACAATGCTCAGGTGAGACCTTATAATAATAGTGTAGGGGCTGCAAGATAGTGCACTCAATAAAGTATTTGCTGACCAAGCATGAGGACCTGAGTTTGATCCCCATCACCCACCTAAAAAGCCAGTCATGATGGCATGTGCTTGTAAACCCAGCACTGGAGAAATAGATACTGGAGTGTCCCTGGGATTGGCTGACCAGTCAACCTTCCAAAAATCAGTGAGCCCTAGGTCTCATAGACAGACAGAGATAGAGAGATCTATCTCAAAAAACAGATGGCTCCCAAGAAAGAATAAGCACTTAAGTTATTCTCTAACCTCCACATACATACATAAGAATGAACACACACACACACACACACACACAAACACACACACACACACTGGACCAGGCAGTCTTTCCTCAAGTATTTCTAAACCAGTTTAGTCAGCTTACCTTCTGGCTTTATGTCCTCAACTTTGGGGAATTTAGGACACATACCACATTGCTTCCTCAGCTATCTGCATAGCCTGCAACCCCCCACATACAGGATCTTAACATTCTTAATTCCTTCCTTTATCCCTGACTTTGGAATAAAGGAGGCTTGCAGGTGGTGTTTTAAAGTTCAGTGCATAAGACTTCTCTTAAGACAATTTCCCACTCCCAATTCCAGTTTTCATCCATTGTAAATAGGAGCTCTCTAGACCCTGTGACATGAGAATGTAGGTTTGAGTCCCTCATTACATTTAACAGTCTCACTACATGTCTGCTCATGGCCACAAGGTAGCTATTAGAAGTCAGTACATTAAGAGAGTGTAAGCCCATCTTTTCAGGAAATATACCAGATGCTCCATTTCTTCTGGCCCTTTCCAGTCTTCTGCCGGACACTTCTGGATCCCTCCCTAGGTAATCTATTTAATTCCAACCCTCCTGTCTGCCCTTCCCAGGCCTGAGAACAATGGAACAGCCACAGGGGTAGATGCCATCTGCACCTACCAGCCCAACACCCCTAATAGAGGGCTGGACAGAAAGCATCTGTACTGGGAGCTGAGAAGACTAAACAAAGGCATCATGAAGCTAGGGCCATACACCTTGGACAAGAACAGTCTCTATGTCAATGGTGAGCTATATTTCAGAGTCATGCTCCTCTCCTCCCACACCACCACTTCTCAACCCCACCCCATTTCCACTCTTTTGTTGTTATCTATGTAGGTTATACGCAGCTGACTCTGGCCACCACCCACAGGAGTGAGTATCTTGAGGCTCCAGTATTCGTGAGTAAGCCCATGAGCCATAATATCTATTCCATGCCTGAAATTCACCTTCATTTAGGGATGAACAGGGAAGGGGCCGCTTCCTTGTATCCCCCGATGCAAAGGGTCCCCAGTCAAAACAATTAAATTGTTTTTGCTTTTCAGCATTAGTGATGGCTACTGTTTCTGAAGGAATGCCAAACACTTCTTCGGCACCCACAGGTATGAATTCCCCTCTGCTGTGATTCTCCCAGTCATTTAAAAGATCAGCAGAGGGCAGATGAAAGATCCCAGAGGATCCCAAATGGATCTCACGGTGTCTTCCTGGGACCCTGAGGAATCTTTAATTGTCAAACACTTCCCTAGCACCCTTTATCCTAAAGCATCCCTTAGAACCTACTTTTGAATCCTATTGGCCCTTAGGTTCTAAATCACACAGCATCCCTGACAATGGTAGATTTCATCAAGGCTGTTCACCGAGGGGATTTATTTAGTCTATAGTAGCTGCTGTATGGGGAACCAGCACATTAAGCAATAAATATCTAGTTTATCTAGTAATCAATGAGTTTGTTTTCATAATTATTTTTGGCACTGAAGATATAGCTTAGTTGACAAAATGCTTGCCTGGCATTCACGAAGTTCTGAGCTCCAACCACATTACACAAATCGAGCAGTGAAGTTCTTGCTTGTAACTTGAGAAGTGGAGGCATAAGGAGCAGGAGTTTAAGGTCACCGTTGCTCACAAAGAATTTGAGGTTAACTTGGGCTATACAAGAAGCTGGAAAAAAAAGGAAAGCAGGAAAGAAAAAAATCTTGTTAAATAGATTAAAAAGATAAAAGGTTATTCTTTCTAAATCACTAGTATGCCCCCAGTGTAAATGTGGCTCAACTTCCTGACTACAGCAGTATAGTCATATCTTTTTAGCAGAATTTTAAAGAATGATTTGTCCAAAATCTACAAACCAGTCATTTCTGGTTTTCCTGCATTTTTTCCCCAACTATCCTAGAATATTTTCTTTGTGGAAACTGCCAAAGATACCAGAAACGTTTTTTTTTTTAATTTATTTTTTTATTTTTTTTCTCATTTTTTTATTAAAAATTTCCATCTCCTCCCCTCCTCCTCCCCCTTCCCTCCCCTCCCTTCCACCCATACCCCCACTCCACCCCTCTCCAAGACAAAGAGCCATCAGGGTTCCCTTCACTATGTTAAGTCCAAGGTCCTCCCAGCTCCCCCTAAGTCCAGGAAGGTGAGCAACCAAACTGACAAGGGTCACAGTGAGCCCGTCCATGCTGTAGAGTTCATGCTTATCGCCGTTGTCCTTGGTTTCTCAGTTCTCCTCCACCGTCAGCGTTTACCCATTGAGACGGTGGGACAGATCTAACGGGAGAAACGTTTTTAAGTAGAGCAGGAAATCCCATCTGCTTACCACTCGGTTCGGTGCTTGTAAGCCACTTGTGTTTGACTCCAGTTGTGTGAATTGTGCAATCTGATGGCTTAAAAGTTTGCATGAATTATTTTCTCATTACTGTGATAAAGTACCCTACAAGAAGCTACTTTGGGGCAGAAGGGTTTGTTATGGCTTACTGTTTGAAGGGCAT
Source organism: Arvicola amphibius (assembly GCF_903992535.2). NCBI lineage: Eukaryota > Metazoa > Chordata > Mammalia > Rodentia > Cricetidae > Arvicola > Arvicola amphibius. The sequence continues at coordinate 87,449,627 of NC_052049.1, read as the reverse complement.
AATCTGTCATGGCAGAGAACACACTGTGGTGGGAGCAGGAGGCTGACTGACCTTATTGCTTGTCAGGAATTAGAAAGAAATTGGAACTGAGCTTACTTCCACCAGCAAGACTCCACCCCCTAAAGCTTCCATAACCTTCCCTAGCAGTACCATCAGCTGTGCACAGAAAGTTCCAACTTATGAGACTGTGGGAGACACTTCTCCTTCAAACCCCAGCAAGATTCCTAAATATTAGATGGCTATGATACATTGTCATGTATTCAGGCTCAGGGTTTGTATTGAAAAACAGAACTTGAAATGTCAAAAATATTAAAAATGGAGCTGGAGGGATGACTTAACAGTTCAGAGGGCTGCTTTTCCAGAGGATCGACACTCACGTTTAATTCCAGTTGCAGGGGATTCATTGCCTTCTCTGGCCTCAACAGCACCTGCATATATATGGCACACATTCAGAAGCACACAAATTCAGAGAAATAATAACACATTGTTAAAAATATAAAAAGAATCCAAATCCAACACACACGCTCACATATTCTCATTGGCTCAGTCTTTACATTAGTGAAATGGGAATCACATTAACATCTCCTAGTCCTATTAAGTGAATTGAGACAGTCTCAAAAGGACAAATGTCATACCTTTCTATTATTCATGATTCCTAGACTTGATGGAGTAACATAAAATTGTGAATCTATATAATATACACACATATATAAAATAAAAGTAAAGTTTTCTGGGAGAACAAAGGAGGCAAATGAAAGGAGATAAAGTATGAAAAAAGAAAGAGTGGGAGCATGTGGAAGGGATAAAGAAAATATTCAATACAAAATATGTACCTGTATGAAACATTTTAACTAAAATTTAAAACTGTTTAAAGACTCATCATAATAAATCTTTAATTTCAGTTAAAAGATAACACATTACATTTTCATCCAAAGGGATAAGGTGTTCTGAGACACAAAAATCCAGAATGTGTGTTTCCTCCAAGAATTTCCTTATTTGTTTATATATGTATGTGTACAATGTTTGTGTGTTTGCACATGTGCACATGTATGTATGCATGCCATGACATGTGTGGAGATTGGATCACAAGTTGAGGAAATTGATTTCTCTTTCTTCCACCATGTTAGTTCCAGGGATCCAGGCTCGGCAGTAAGTGCCTTTACCCCCTGCACCTCCCACCGTATGTGTGGCTATTCACGTGTGTGCAGGTGCACGTGGAGGCCAAAGGTCAATCACGGATGCCTTTCTGAATGACTCTTTACCTTTTTTACTTTATTTTTATGTGTATGGTGTTTTTGATGCATGCAGTACCCTCAGAGAACAGAAGAGGTTATCAGATACTCTAGAACTGGACTTATAGATTGTTTTAAGCTACAATGTGGGCACTGGGAACTCCAAAATAAAAACCACCAATAGTCTTAACTACTGAGCCATCTCTCCAGCCCTTTCATGGTTGTTAAAATAGGTTCTCACACTGTATATAAAGCTCACCAATTCAATTAAGCTGGCTAACCAGTGGGCTCCAGGGATCTACTGTCTCTGCCCCTTCAGAGCTGTGGTTACAGAATTACACAACAGTGCTTGACTTTGTTTTTCTCTTTTAACATGGCTACTAGAAATCTGAACTTGAATTTTCATGATTTTATAGCAGTCACATTACCAGTTGATCTATCTTCCTAATCTCTCATTTATACATTTTTCCTTAGTCTTCTCAGAGATTGAAACTAGTTAAGAATTGATTTATATAATAATTCAGCTTAGAACAGCTACTTAATTTCCATAACTAACCGACTGGTAGGTTGTTTTAAGATGTCTTCCAAAAAAAAAAAAATTGGGTGAAGAAAAGGTACTCCATATGCACATTTGAACACTTCAGCAATAAAGAACAAATTATTTCAATTATAGGAAAATGGATGTAACCAATACAAAGTTAGTCTAAACAAACCAAATATTACGTTTTCTCTTATGTCTGGTTCTTAGATTACATACGTGTTTATATGTAATTGCACATGAATAGATGACAAGAATCTTGAATGTGTCTGTCTTAGGGAACTGATGTAATAGGAGAGGGAGGAGCAGAAAAGAGGAAGGAAGTGGCCTGTGCTTGGAAACAGTCATTGATAAGCACATTATAGGCTTACATGAAAGTGGTCTAGTATAAGTCAGCATAGTAAAATAAAAAATAAAAGAGAAAAATAGGTTTACATTATAAAACTCAGAAGCGATGATTATAGGCCTGATAGCTCCCTGGAGGGACAGATATACTTCCATTCTGCTTCATGGTGAAGTTACCTCTCGACAACAGTCCGATTTCTCCTTGGTAATTAAGTTGAAGCTGTTGTGATGTCTCTTCCCTCGAAAACAAATGTGCTTCCTACAGGAAGTATCTCTACAGTGATTGAATATGCACATAGCTGTTGCTCCATGCTGAAGTCTAGAGAACAACAGGAGGTTGAGCACATGTCTTTCTCTAATCCCCTCTGCAGCTGCAGGTCCTGTCCTGATGCCTTTCAGCATCAACTTCACCATCATTAACCTGGAGTTTGAGGAGGAAATGGGTCACCCTGGATCCAGGAAGTTCAATATCATGGATAGAACCCTGCAGAGCCTGGTGAGAGTACTGCTTTCTGCATCTAGCCCCACCTACTGGCTCTGCCATGCATTGCTCCTGGAAGAAGCCACTGCCCACCTCATCCTGACTATACATATGCAAATCCAACTCACCATGCCTGCTTTGCTCCATTCTCTTCTGTCCTGACTTTATCCCTCACTGCTCCTCCTCACCTTTCTCCTTTCTCCACAGCTCAGGCCCTTGTTCAATAAAACCAGTGTTGGTCCATTGCATTCTGGCTGCAGGCTAACCTTGCTCAGGTGAGTCTTCAGAATAGCAGGCTAGAGTTGCTTAAAGTGCTCTCAGTCCAAGGATTGTGTTCAGATTCCTTGCCACACTTCTGAATGTCTTATGCACAGGTAAATTTGGGAGGTACCATATCTAGCAACAAAATGTCTCCTGATTCTACCACTTGTCCCACAATTCATCAACAGATTGGAACGCCTTCTGCTCTTCCATTTTGAATTTCCTTCTTCTTCCCCTTACTTAGGAATAAATGAACATTTCCTATGAACTTTGAAGTTGGCCCACATGTTTTGTCTTAAGACAAATATGACCTTTCTGTTCTCTAATGTTGACCTTTGGTACCCCAACCGTTATTCTTCAAACGTCTCATTTGTGACCTCTCCTTTTCCCATAACATACACTTGTTTATTTGATTGTTGCAATTGATAATAATTCTGGACTCACTGTCTGCTCAGGGTCACACATTACTGGCAGTCAATATGATAGAAAATCTACAACTGACTTTGTAAGTCTCTATCAGATATTTCTGCTCCTCTTCACCCTTCATATGCTGAGCCAGGCATCTCTGGATCCCTCCTTAAGCATTAGTTTATCACCGTTCTCCTCATCTACCCTTCCCAGGTCTGAGAAAAATGGAAGTGCCACAGGGGTGGATGCCACCTGCACCCACCGCCTAGACCCTGCTAGCCACAGGCTGGAAAATGAGCAGATATATGGGGAGCTGAGCAGTCTGACTCAGGGTGTCACCCAACTGGGCCCCTACATCCTGGACAAGAACAGTCTCTATGTCAATGGTGAGCAACAGCCATCTGTGCCTTGGTGTATTGCGGAGCACATACCTGACTTTCCCAAGCCTTCTTTCCCTCAATTCCACTACAGTTTAAATCTCCTGTTGTCCATGTAGGTTACACACACCATATCCTGGCTACCACCCCCAGAAGTGAGTATTCTAAGTTTCCTTAATTGTCTACCACACCCATCGTTATACCCAGCCCCTTGAAATGAAAAAAAAAAAAAGCCTATTGTCTCCATTTCACTCTTTACCTAACCTGCAGCCTGAGGTGTACAGCACTTCAAACCCTAGCAGATTCCAGACTGGGACACCCTAGTGTCATTCACAGGTGATGTTTCCAAATGGATGTCTTTTCCCCCCACAGTGTCTATGGTGAACATTGATTCTTCAAGTATGCCAACTCCCATCTCCAATCTCACAGGTAAAATTCTCTCTGAAAATGCTTCTGGTAACTTCTGTAATCACAGAAGGCAAGATGACGGGTGGAGTAGTATGTTAAAGGGGATCCTAAGATTGACCCTTGATGGATGAGAGGGTCCTCAAAGGTCCAAGAATTCTCAGCTAATTCTCAGGTTTTTCCCACCCCAGAATCAAGCTTCCAAAGTCATTCTCTGGTTCCCGTTTCCTAATGTAGGTGTCTATAAATTTCTAAATCTTTCTCAAACTCATGGAAGAATTTTACCCAGAAGATCAGTTAGCCAAGAAGAAATTTGTGCAGGAAGCAATGGATAAAAATAGCAACTCAGGATTGTATCAGCCTCTTAGTTTGACCCACTTGACCAAATGAACAAGAAGTCTATATTTCTCTCTCTCTCTCTCCCTCCCTCCCTCGCTCCCTCCCTCCCTCTCTCTCTCTCTCTCTCTCTCTCTCTCCTCTCTCTCTCTCTCTCTCTCTCTCTCTCTCTCTCTCTCTCTCTCTCTGTGTGTGTGTGTGTGTGTGTGTTTGTATGTATACATGCTGGTATTGCTTACATTTGTGGAAGCCGGAGTTGAGTCTGTGTTGTTTATCTTCGGGTGTCATCTTGGAAATATAGTGCTAATGGTTAGTTCAATAAGTAAATGTTTCTTACTTAAGCACGAGGATCATAGTGTGGGTTCCCAGAACCCACATTAAATCTGGGTGAGCATAACAACCTGCCTGTCTCTGAAAAGACTGGATAGCCAGATGAGCAGAAAGGTCAAGCTCTGGGTTCTCTTTGAGAGATCTTGCCTCTCTATATAAGATAGACTGATTGGAGAAGACACCTGACATCCACCTTGGCTCTCACACATGTGTACACACATGTTCCACATGTATGCAAACACACATACAGATATGCACACCACACACCCATACATATGCCCAAACAGATAAATTCTATGGCTCTAAAGGCCGTTTTTTACCAGTGCTCTCTGACCCAACTTCTTACTCTGAGCTGACAATTGATCCTGCTTGGAGGAATTAACCCTGAACCCTAGTCATCCACAATTTCCCCCTCTGATGCACATGGTCCAGTGAGCAAGCATGGTAATGCTGCATGGACAAAGCTATATACAGCTGCCATGTTATAGTATGAAGGGAATCAACAGTAAAAGAAGGTAATTAATCCAAAGCAGTGATAAGATAAGGCATCTGTGATCTACCAGTACCCACACGACTGTCTTTCTCACCACCCCCAGAAACTATTACCTGCAATAGCTCCTCAGAACCAGATGGGTTAGTAAGCTCTTCCTCCATTCATGTTAGAACTTCACTAGGCCCACTCTTGGATTGGTAAAAGCAGCTGTGAGTTAAGTACCGCAGCCATGTGGTGTCCTGAAGACAATATCCTACAGGCCTCTTCCCCATCCTGCTCTTACCTTCCCTCTTCCTGCGCTTCTGTGATACTACCTGGGATTTTCGGGGATGATATAGATGTTCTGTTCATATCTAATCACTGAACACTTATTCTCAGCACTTTGACTAGTTAAGAGTCCCTGTAGTAACTGCTGTCTGTTGCAAAATATACTATCTTACCAAGGCTGAAAGTACATTGATATTGATATTTTAATTGCCATCAGTGTTTAGTTACTATTATTTGTATCATTCAAAATAAGTTGGGTATTTTTTTTTAATTCTGGTAGAGACATCTTGAACTGTTGCCCTAAGTATGAACAGATGGACCGCAGTGATATGAATATAGACTATGTCCTAAACCCTAGATCTAGTCCTGATATGACTCAGGACTTAACGCCTCTTCTAATCTAATTGCAGCCTCAAGCTCTGCTCCAGTGCTGTGCACTCTTAACTTCACTATCTCCAACCTGCCGTACACGGAGGATATGTGGGGCCCAGGGTATGCCAAGTTCAACAAAGTGGAGAAAGTCCTGCAGCTTCTGGTGAGACTGCTGTTCCCTTCCCTCGCCTCACCCACTCCATTGCCTTTGGTCTTGCTCACCCACTACAGCCTTACCTGCCCCCTTCTTGTCCCACTCACCCATTAAAGCCTCACCCACTTCTCTTTCTTGTTTTACTTACCATCCACCACATGCATCCCTTGTGTTATATTCATGATGCTCTGTCTACCTTTAGCCTCATCTATATAAGGGTCACCTGCTCTCTCCGGTCACACCCTCTTCCTTCACACTGGCACCCCATCCACCCACTCCACTCCTGCCTTCTTGTCCCACTCACTGGTGTCTCTTTTACCCCTTCAAGTGTAGCCCTCCTATATCTAGGCAGTGATAATTGGCCCACCTGCTCCATCTCTACCCATGCCCCTCTGTTACTTCACCAACTAATGCCCACGCACATTTCTTTTCTAATACTCATTCTCTCCTGACCTTTCCCAGCCCTATTCCCCTCTTCTTGCCCAGCAAACAGATTATCCTCACCCATGTTCCACTTGCCCAGCCCATTCACTAACACCCTGCCCAACTATCTCTCTTACGCTGTCATTGTTTCCACCCATATTTCTCCCATGAACCTCCACAGTGACCTGACCACCCTTTTCAGCCCAGCCTACTTCTCTTGCCTTTCCCTCTGGTGACCTGCCCACCTCCATTACCTTATCTACTGTTAACCCATCTACCTAATCCTACCTACCACACCAACTTCTACTTTCCCTCCCACTACTAAGGACCCACAAACAACCCCTACTTGCCCCACCTATTGATATTAACTCATTCTGGTGCCTACCCACCTATTTCAGGTCTTCCCATCCCTCCCTAACCACACCTACTTGCTGCTTGTCCAAGAATTCAAGACTTGCTCACCTGCCTTTCCCCACCCCTTCACTACAGCCCCACTAAAATGCCTATCTTGCTATACTTACTCTTACCTACTACATAGGTCTTGCTACCCTTTGCCCCACTCACTCTTTTCAGCCTTGACAACCTCTTGTTTTGCCAACTGATCACCTACCCACTCTACCCCTATCTACCTCCCTTGTGCTTATCATTGATGGCGTACTCACATCCCTTGCACTAGCCATAGTTGTTCTATTCACCTGCTCCAGCCACACTAATGCCTTAATTGCCAATCCATTCACTAACCCCCACCCCTGTCTCACACTGCACACTTCCCCTTCTTGTCCTTCATTCTGGTATCTGCCCACATCGGTACTGGGCCCACTCATCCCAACCCTTCCTGCTTTTTTCTTGCTACAGCCACTAGTTTCTCTTCCATCTCTCTTATCCCCACTCATCCCTTTCTTGCCACAGCCACTGAGGGCCTACCAACTCACTCTAGTTCTGTCTACTTTCACCTGCCCAACAGTCCCACTAAAACCCTGACCACTTGCCTTTATTACCCTGCTACTGGTCCACACCCATATCCTTTATTCCACACTCAAGAGTACCCTTGCCACAGATTTTAATTGATTTACATCTCTACAGCCTCTCTCACCTATCCAGTCTCATCCACATCCCCACTTGCCACACCTACTGTCTCCCCATACCATCCCTTCTACAATCTCACTTCTCTCTTGCCCTCTCCCCCTTTCCTCTACTCAGACTGTATATTTAACTGAACCCTCTCTCTTCTTCGCAGCTCAAACCTTTATTCCAAAATACCAGTGTTGGCCTACTGTATTCTGGTTGCAGACTGACCTCACTCAGGTGAGACCGATAGAGAAGACCACCCAGGAAGACGTGTTGGAGTTTCTACATACCCTTCTCTATGGATAGATCTTCCTTTTAGTCTCAACCTTTTTTGCAGACCCTGGGTTAGGCCGAATTTTATACTCCCTCGTTCTTTTTTTTTAAATATTTATTATTTATTATGTATACAATATTCTGTCTGTGTGTATGTCTGAAGGCCAGAAGAGGGCACCAGACCCCATTACAGATGGTTGTGAGCCACCATGTGGTTGCTGGGGATTGAACTCAGGACCTTTGGAAGAGCAGGCAATGCTCTTAACCACCGAGCCATCTCTCCAGCCCCCTACTCCCTCGTTCTTAAATCTCTCATGTAGTTTGTGTTAGTTTCTGTCACAGAAACAAACAAAACCAAAGTCAAACAAAACAAAACAAAACAAATCCCTGAAATAATCAACTTACAAAGAGAAAGTGCTTTTTGATAGTTTGGTTTTCGTTGGCTTGTTGTTGTTGTTGTTGTTGTTGTTGTTGTTGTTTTTGAAACAGCCAGGCTTGCAAAAATTTAGTGTGTATCTATGCATGACCTTGAACTTGTTATTCTCTTGTCTTCACCTCTTGAGTGCTGGGATTACTGGTGTATACTACCAGGCCCATTGTATATGGTAGTAGAATAATGGTACTCAAAATCTCATGCACACTAACTACATCAGCTCTCTACCAACTGTTCTACATGGCAAACCTAAGAAAAGTTTAATTTTGATCACAGTTTTAGAGTCATCTTTATCCACAATCAGATGGATTATTGCTTTTGATTCATGGACTGTCAACAGACCTAAATTAACCTTGTCCAGGCAAAAAATAAAAGTGAGGAAGATGAACAAGCTGGAGTCCTACAGTTTTCTTGAGAACACACCCCACAGTGATCTAAACAGTCCCCCACTTCCCAGTAACTCCCCCTAGGGATCATGCCTGGGCAGTCTGAACACCTGGGGGATACTTAACATTTAAATGCAGAACAGTATTTATAACTTATTTGATTTTCCTTTCCAAGGGAACACGACTATTCCTATGCTCTTAATTGAAGACCAGTCCTCCCCTGTTTGTGAAAGTCATTGTCGTTAAGCATACAGACTTGGGAAGGATATACATGGGTGCTGATGGAGGAAGTGGATACCTGCTTAAGCAGACAAATCATCCAAATCAATCCTGGTGATAAGTGGAATAACAGTAACAGATGGTTATATCCAGATGGTCATCATATCCCAGCATATTTCTAGTGGTTTTGATATTAATCATAAGAAACACTTATGATTAATATTGCAAAACCACTAGAAATTATGAATGAAACTCTTTCATAAGGGACATACCCTATCCTTTACAAAAAGATGTTCTACTGTTTTTATATAGATTCCAAGATTTATTAAACTGTTCCTGATGGCTCACAGACAATAAGCAGTTAGCATGTGCCAGACACTAGGGTATAGGAAAGAGAAATTGCCAAATTGTCATTATTATATGTGGCTGTTCTATGTTCAGTAGGATATTTAATAGTGGTATATTAATGAGGATTCTCCAGAGGAGAACCAAGTATCCATGGAAAGTCAGAATAGGGGACTGGAGCTATAGGCTGCTGTGATACAGCACGTGGGTGCTGGGACCTCTAGATGATCAGTAAGTGCTCTTAGCCACCGAGCCATCTCTCCAACCACCATGTTTTGTGTTTTAAAAATGTATTTGGGGGAGATCATGAACATATGTGTTTTATTGTCATACCCATCCCATATTTTCCCTGTCCAGATATCCCCCAACATATATCTTACCCAACTTTATAACCTCTATCCTTTTTTTCTTTACTTTATGTCTCTATGTCCAATTAGTGCTGTTCATATGTACATGGATATAGAGCCATCCACTGGAGCATGAGCAACCTGCTAGTTGCCATACCATCAAAGAAAACTGGATCAACTACCATAGTGCCTCTGCTGGTCATGGCTGCTGATGAGCTCCTCCCTGTCCACACTAGAGGTGTGACTGGCTTAATCTTATGCAGAGTTTTTAAAAAGCTGATAACATCACTATGTCCATTTTGTAGATGGGCAAATGAAACTAAGAGATAATATTGAAAAATTTGGAAATTAGGAAAGTATAGAAATTAAGGAGAAAATAAAAGTTTACATCTCATGCCTCGAGATAGGTATATAATGCCCAGGAAATCAGAGAAAAAGAAAACAGGTAGAGAAACCTTAGAAAAGTGTAGCGAGAAGGCTGCTTGTTTGTTCCTGGCTGTTCAGTCCCAAAATAACCACACAGAAACTGTATTAATTAAATCACTGCTTGGCCAATAGTGTAAGCATATTTCTGGCTAATTCACATCTTAAATTAACCCATTTCCATTATTTTAGTTTATATTTTATAAAAAGGAATATCAGGGATGACAGAGGGCTGAGGAGATGGAAATGACAGGAGAAGAACCACTAAAACACACTTTGTGAGATAATTTTATAATGACATATAACCCTTTATTTTTTATTATTTCTGAAATATTGAAAATGGTTCAATGAGTTGATAGCACTTAATACTCTTCTAAAGGATCCACATTTGATTGCCAGCACTAATCAGAAAGCTCACAAATTCTATCAAGAATTTCTACAACTCATAAACACTTTCAGTAATGTAGCAGGATACACAAGATTAACTCAAAAAATCAGTAGTCCTCCTTTACACTGATGATATATGAGCTAAGAAAGAAATCAGAGAAATATCGCCCTTCACAATAGCCACAAATAGCATAAAATATCTCAGAGTAACTCTAACCAAACAAGTGGAAGACTTGTATGACAAAAACATTAGATCTCTGAAGATAGAAATTAAAGAAGACCCTAGAAAGTGGAAAGATCTCCCATACTCTTGGGTAGATAGAATTAACATAGTAAAAATGGCAATCTTACCAAAAGCAATCTCCAGATTCAATGCAATGCCTACTGAAATCCCAGCAAAATTGTTCACAAACTTTAAAAGAATGGTACTCAACGTTATATGAAAAAGAGAAACACCCAGGATAGCCAAAACAATCCTGTACAATAAAAGAACTTCTAGAGGCATCACAATCCATGACTTCAAACTCTACTACAGAGCTACAGTCATGGAAACAGCCTGGTATTGGCATAAAAATAGACAGGAGGACCAAAGGAACTGAATCAAGGACTCCAATATTAATCCATACACCTTCAAACAACTGATTTTTGACAAAGAAGCAAAATATATCAAATGGAAAAAAGAAAGCATATTTAACAAATGTTGCTGGCATAACTAGATATCAACATGTGGAAGAATGAAGATAGATCCATATCTATCACCATGCACAAACTCAGGTCCAAATGGATAAAAATCCTCAACATAAAGCCAGCTACACTGAACGTTATAAAAGAGAAAGTGGGAAGTGTACCCAAACACATTCCTAAATATAACCCCAGCAGCACAGACACTGAGAGAAACAATTAATAAATGGGACCTCCTGAAACTGAAAAGCTTCTGTAAAGCAAAGGACACAGTTAACCAGACCCCCCCCCCAAAAAAAAAACCAGCCTACAGAATGGGAAACAATCTTCACTAACCCTACATCAGACAGAGGACTAATCTCTAAAATATACAAAGAACTCAAGAAATTGGTCATCAAAAAACACATATTCCAATAAAAAAGGGAGTACAGACCTAAACAGAGAACTCTCAACAGAGGAATCTAAAATGGCTGAAAGACACTTAAGGAAATGTTCAACACCCTTAGTCATCAGAGAAATGCAAATCAAAACAACTCTAAGATTCCATCTTACACCTGTAATAATAGCCAAGATCAAAAACACTGATGGCAACTTGTGCTGGAGATGTTTTGGGGGAAAGGGAACACTTCTGCATTGCTGGTGGGAATGCAAGCTGGTACAGCCCCTTTGGATGTCAGTGTGGCCTTTTTTCAGAAAATTAGGAAACAACCTTCCTCAAGACCCAGTAATATCACTTTTGAGTATATATCCAAGGGATTCTCAATTGTGCCACAAAGACATGAGCTCAGGTAAATTCATAGCATCATTGTTTGTCATAGCCACAAACTGGAAACAACCTAAATGCCCTTCGACCAAAGAATGGATAAGGAAAACGTGGTACATTTACACAATGGAGTACTACACAGCAGAAAAAATAACGACATCTTGCTTTTTGCAGGAAAATGGATGGAACTAGAAAACATCATTTTGAGTGAGGTAACTAACATACAGAAAATTATCATATGTACCCACTCATAAATGGCATTTAAATATAAAGCAAAGAAAACCAGCCCACAAATCACAATCCCAGAGAACCTAGACAATAATGAGGGCCCTAAGAGAGACATACATAGATCTAATCTACATGGGAAGTAGAAAAAGACAAGATCTCCTGAGTAAATTGGGAGCATTGGGACCTTGGGAGAGGGTTGAAGGGGAGGGGAGAAGTGAGATGGGAGCAGAGAAAAATGTAGATATTCTCACCTATCGACTGCTGATAGTTCCGCAGCAAAGGGTAAGACTCTGATATATGATAGAAGTTTTTGCTGACTTGATTCCTCTTTTATGCAAGTAAACATAGCTGCAGTGACTTCCTAAGTCTAGTAGCCACGTCATGTCCAGAAGACAGTATTTTACAGGACTCATCTCCAACTTCTAGTTGTTTCTTTCCTTCTGCCTCTGCTTCTTCCATGTTGTCCTAGACTTGATTTAAGAAGGGGTTACTGAAGGTGTCTGATTAGGACTAAATACTCAGTCTCTTATTTTCTACTAAGCCTGGATTCCTGCCTCCATACCAGACCTCTTATTCCTGATGGCCTCTTCATATGTCACTCCAACAATTCTCAAGACCATTTATGATTATCACTTTTGCTCTATCTCTGCAGTCCCAGGAAGAATGGAAAAGCCACTGGAGTGGACACGGTTTGTACCTATCACCCTGATCACACAGGTCATGGCCCGGCTAGAGAGCAACTGTACTTGGAGCTGAGCAAGCTAACCTATGGTGTCACTCAGCTGGGCCCCTACACTCTGGATCGGGACAGTCTCTACGTTAATGGTGAGAGATGAGTATTGCTCATTTTTCTTTTTCTGTAACAAAACACCCAAGAAAGACAACTTAGGGAAAAGAAGGTTAATTTTGGCTGAGTTGGAGAAAAGATATAGTGCTCCATGTCACAGAGGGCATGGGCAGAGACACAAGAATGCTGGTGCTCGCTTTACTTTCTCCTTTTTATTCACTTCAGTGCCTAAGGCCATGGAATTGTACTACCCATATTTAGCGAGCATCTTCCCTGCTCAGTTAAACTCCTCTGGAAATGTCGTAACAGACATACCCAGGTGTGTCTCAGAGGTTATTTCAAATCCCACCAAACTGACAGCCAAGCTTATGCATTACAGGCTGTTTACCTTTATTGCTGCTCAGCAAGCCAAATCTACTTCATCTCCTGTCTACCTGACCCTAAACTTTTTCCTCCATCTGTGCAGCTTATGCCCACGAGATCTTAGTCTCTACCTCCAGCAGCAAGTAGGATGAGCTTTCAGATGTCTGTAAATTTTGAAATTTTCTACCGTATACAATCTAGACATTAGAAATGAAGGGGTCCATGAACCTACTGTCTCTACACCGTACCTTCATCCTGTCTCCAGCCTTGAGAGAACAAAGATCTTTTCCCTGCTATTGTTCCAGATATAAGCACTTCTTCTCTGGAAAATAAAGGAAAATGGAGTTCCCAGCCAACCACTTAGGGTACTTCCTCCCTACTTTTTATAATAGGAGCTCCCACTTCAACATAAAAGTTCTTGTTTGAATGTGGGTTCTTTCTGCTTGCCTGGATGAGTTCTGTAGCTAAAGGTGTGCAGCAAACACAGTCTGAAGTAAGATGGGAAATAACATCTTTCTAAAGACAGAATTAGAAACTCTAGTGGTTAAAGAGAGCTTGGTTCATTCCAGAAGTTGCCTTTTTGCTGACAATCTCTCTCTTCTCTCATCACCTTTCCATGTCTATATAGGTTACACCCATCCACCCTCAGGTACGATCCTGAACAGTGAGTATTACAGACATCTACATGTCCCTGGCTGCCTCCCATCTCCTGAAATATGAAAATATGGATAAGCCAGGGCTGGAGAGAAGGCTGAGTGGTTAAGAGCACTGGTTGCTGTTCCAGAGGTCCTGAGTTCAATTCCCAGCACCTACATGGTGGCTCACACCCATCTGTAATGAGATCTGGTGCCCTCTTCTGGCATGTAGGCATACATGCAGAGGAACACTGTATACATAATGAATAAATAAATCATTTTTAAAAAAGAAAATATGGATAAGCCAACTGGTTTTGTACTATCCAGCTTAATTGGTCAGGATTTCAAAAAGGTTCATGGAAATATTGACTAAAATATAGTAAGGGTCACCCACCCACCCTTCCCCATAGCATACAACCCAAAGGTGATATCAAATTTCAAATAATAGATGCCATAAAACAAAACACAGATTCTTGGAAATAGTCATCCAGGTTGCAGCCATTCCTTAAAGATGTATCACAATTTGTATTTCATTCCTCATCTTAGGGATTTTTGTTTTTGTTTTTTCTCAGCACCTGTGACTACCACATCCTCCCCAGCTTCCTCTCTGGCTCCATTCTCTACAACTAATTCCACAGGTAGGAAGGATACATGTTCTTACTGGTACCAGAAAGGCAAACAAACCATTTCTTTTTTTGAGGCCCATCTACTTTGCAGTGAAGACTTTGTTTCTCATTCTGCAAACTAGTTACTCAGGGTCCAAATTCTGATCCCAGTCAGTACCACAAAGGAGTTCCTGAACACATTGGTCTACATACTTCCTAGATATCACTGAGGTCTCTTACTTTTTAACTGTTACTATGATGAAATATTCTAATCAAAGCAACTCAACGAAAGAATGAAGGACTTATTTTTATCCTTTTAAGGTATAGTCCATCACAGAGTTAAAACAGCAAGAGCTTGAAACCTTTGGTCACATCACATTCACAACTAGAAAACAGAATCATGAGTACACGTTAGTGCTCCAGTGCCTTTCTCTATTTTATACATTAGAGGATGCCCTATCCAGGTAAAAGTCCTGGTCATAGTTAAAATGTGTTTTCCCATATCAATTTATATGAACGAGCTAGCCCTCCACAAGTTTGCTAAGTTTATTTTCCAAGTGATGCTAGAGTCTATCAGTTTGACCATCAACCGTAACCATCACAATCACTCATCCTGAAGATATAATTGTCCTCCAAATATAACCATTCTTCTCATAATTACCAAAGGCACAGGCAGAGTGCCAACCTTCACCCCTCCTCTTGCTCACCTGTCACATCCAACTGTCACCAAAACTCATCTCTTGGCCCTTTAGGGACACTCTCAAACCTTTTCTTCCTCTGTATCTATATCATTTAGAGTTTATTGAGGCCAGCATGTTTTTCCTAGAAAGATGTAGCAGCCTCTATTCTGGCTTCCTAATGTCTCCCAAGTAGCAACTACAACATTCTTTATGATGTGATTGTATCTATAGAATTCCTTTCTTCTAAATAACATTCAAGGGATTCTGTTTGTTCTATGAGTCATATCCAAGGCTTTGCATTATTTAACCATTACCTCTCTGGAGTAAGCTCAGAGGTTCCTGCAAATCTCACACCTGTACTTCCCTCTGAAAATAGTGAAGTAATTTTAAGTTTCTTTAACTCACTATGCACTCTTCTGGAGTGTTCTCCTTATTGCTTAGATTCTAGCAACTCTTTGCCATGCTTCTTGTCATCCCTGAAATAATGCTTTCTACAAAGAGCTTTTTAGAGTCATTAGTTGGATCACTAATTTTCTTATCTGCCCTTCTACTAACTTCTCTTAAATAGTTTGATAACTTCCCTAGAATATATTTTACGTGATGATTCCCTATTCATCTTTGAACCTAACGAGTTTGTCACAGAACGTTTTGCACATTAATCATTCCTGGATGCAAGAAGAAAGGTTACAATTCTAATGTTTTAATAGGTCCAGAATGTCCCCTGCTTCAAAACTTGTTATTCCTACAATGTTACATAGAATTAGAAGCAGCATGGCCAGTACCAGTTCTAAATCTAAACATCTCTATTTCTCTGCTGCTATAGGCATTGGTACTATCACGGTACCCATTACTGTCAACTTCACCATCACCAACTTACACTACACAGAGGAGATGGGACATCCAGGTTCCTTGAAGTTCAACTCCACCAAATGGATCTTACATTATTTGGTGAGTCCTTCCAAAAATCTCACTAACTCTACCTTACAACTCTCTGGCAAGGTCCCATCTATATTTTTTCTAACTCTTTATTTTTTCCATCAGCTTGACACCTTGCTCAATAAGACCATCATTGCCACACACTACTCTGGATGCAGACTGGCTTCACTCAGGTGAGACCCCTAGAGGGAAAGGACTGTCCTGAAGCAGCCAGCAGAGACCATGTGCTTCTATCATCGTGTTTTAGCATATACCTTGACACTCTAACACATTCTTCCTACCCAGAGTAGGAATAGAGTATATACTGAGCAATTAGTAACTTACTAATAATTGTTTAGCATAGAAAATTCAAGTGACATCCTACTTAAAATGAGGGTTCTCTTAGAAGAACTGGATTTCCTGTATTCAGTATAAGCAAAAAACATTTAGGAAGGGTTAGAGAGATGGGTCATTTGGTAAAGTGCTTCCCATAGATGGATAAAAGTGACCTCAACCCCCAGAGTCCACCTAAATAAGCTAGGTGTGGTGGCAAACATCTGTAAACCCAGCACTGGTAACAAGAGAAACCCTGATTCAACAGTGTGAAAGAACTAACTCCTGGAAGAGACAGGCAGAGGACTAACCTGGTCAGTCGGCATAACCTAACTGGAAAGCCACAGGTCCCAATGAATGACCCTATCTCAAAACAGTATAAAAGAAAATGAAAAATAATGCAGAATGCAGGGCTGACAAAATAGCTTAGTGGGCAAAAACATTTGCAACGCAAGTTTGATGATGAGTTTGATTCCCAGAACCAACACACAATGCCAGATTTAGGGGCATGCATCAGTAATCCTAATACTCCTGCAATGAGGTGGGAGGCAGACACAGAGGAATGGCTCAGCCACCCGGCCTGAGTATGTAGTGTAGCAGAAAATAGAGAGCAAAATGATTGATCAATGTAAGAAACCAGACTCCTGGAAGCTGTCCACATATTCAAGGTTGCTTTTCTGAGTCTAATCACACACACAAACACACACACACACACACACACACACACATACATACACACACACACAATTATTTCTGATCCCAGTGTCTAAAGGCTCAGAGGACATATTGGTTTTTTTTTTTTCATGGTTTATTTTTTTATATTTAAAAATTTCCATCTCCTCTCCTCCTCCTCCCCCTTCCCTCCCCTCCTCCTCCCCCTTCCCTCCCGTCCTTCTTCCCCTTTCCTCCCCTCCGCTCCACGCATACCTCCCCTCCCTCCCTCTCAAAGCCAAGGAGATATCAGGGTTCCCTACTCTATGCTAAGACCAAGGTCCTCCCAACTCCCCCCAGGTCCAGGAAGGTGATCGACCAAGCTGAGAAGGCTCCCACAGAGCCCGTCCATGCAGAAGAATCAGAGCCCAGCGCCATTGTCCTTTGCTTCTCAGTCAGCCCCCACTTTTGGCCACATTCCAAGAGACGGGTTTGGTTGCATGATCCATCGGTCCCATTCCAACTGGAGTTGGTGATCTCCCATTAGTTCTGTCCCACCGTCTCCATGAGTGAACGCACCCCTCACGTTCCTGACTTTCTCCCTCATGTTCTCGCTCCTTCTGCTCCTCATCAGGACCTTGGGAGCTCAGTCCAGTGCTCCAATGTGGGGCTCAGTCATTTTCTTCATCTATCGCCAGGTGGAGGTTCCCTCATGGTCCTGACTTTCTTTCTCATGTTCTCTCTCCTTCTGCTCCTCATCAGGACCTTGGGAGCTCAGTCCGGTGCTCCAATGTGGGGTTCAGAGGACATATTGGAGACCAACTTTTAAACTATATAACTATTCCCTTCATGATCTTCAGCCTTCTCCATTCTGCCCACTGCATTCAATGCCCCAAATGCTCCAGAACTGACCTCGGTGTTCCAATCTCTCATGTCTTTCTTCCAGATCAGACAACCATAGAGCAGCTACAGGTGTTGACATAATCTGCACCTTCCTCTCTGACTCCATGAGCCCTGGGTTAGTCCAAGATCAACTATTTTGGAAGTTGAGCCATGAGACACATGGCATCACCCGCCTGGGTCCCTATACCCTGGACCAGAACAGTCTCTACATTAATGGTGAGATCCCGCATTTAAGTCATGAGCTCTCCTCCACTTAGAGCCTTAGGTTTTGCTAAAGTACTGACCAATTCACCCCTCTTTCTAGAGTGATCTTTGTCCCATTTTGCTTCCTTTTGTGTCTGTGTTCTCTCTTTATTGTGATGACTCAAAAACACCGTAAGGAAGTGGACAGAATGCTTGCTTTGAATGAATAGCATTCTTGGTCCCATCAGCATTCCAGTTTCACGTCTGAGAATCACTTCTCAGTTGTCTGGCTAAGAGCAAGTGTAAAACCTTCACAGAGTCAATGTCTAGCTCTACCCACCTTCAGTCCATTGCCTCGCTGGTTCTTTCCTCATTCTTTTCTTGCCTTTTCCTCTGTTTTTAACCCCAAAGACTGCATTCTCCTTTCCCCTTAGTCCTTGATATTCATCCTTATATCCCTCAATTTTCCTTTTTTTGCAGGTTACCATTTTGGAACTGCAGCCCCAGCTAACACTTGTGAGTATTTCTGGCTATCATGTTCTGCCTCCATGTTCAGGGACCCCCAAAAGGGTGCTTTTTTCCAAAGAGCTAATTCATTCATTGGTTGAAAGTGAAATCTAGGATTGGAAGATTATTGACTATGTTCTGTTAATCTTTGGACCCATAGAGGCTACTGGAGAACCTTACATACATGCACAATACATGTTTCTTAGAAGAATGAAAGTGGGTTAGTACCTTAAGAGTTTCCAAGTATTCCCTGTTTCAGACACTGTTAGTCTAACAGTGTCCCATGGTTAGGTGATTTGCTCATGGCTTTGTTCCAGGTTGGGAGCTTTGCTCTTAATCTCAGTCAATCATTCCATGGTGGCACCCATCACTCTCAGCTTCACCAACATCCCCCAACACCTCAATGAGAGATGTGACATCTTCCTCCCCTTGCTTCTTGGGTGAGGAAGACATAGATACCATCTCCTACCACACTGACTCTTGCATATGTTCTGTTTTAGTTCTCCCACAAACCTGACTTTGTTGTCCTTAAGAGATAAACTGAGGCACAATAACATTTTTTATTAAAGAATTTATTTCAGCAAGCAATAATTTGTGATGTGACAAAAAAACCAAATCAATGGTGGCTTAGGTCTTCCAATTATGGACGAATTCTGAACAAAGCTAGGAAATTCCTTGGTTTTTTTGCAACTATGCATTATATAGTTGAACCCCTTGTTGAATAACTTACTGGGTGACTTTTGGTTGAGTAAGATAATTTCATTTTGTTTTGCTTCTTCACATTTTTCTCTTTTTATTTCTCTCTCTCTCTGCATCTTTTATGCTGGTACTGATACTAAGATAAAAGAATAAAGGAATCAGGAGAAAGAGAGATGGGTAGTTCTGGAAGGAGGGGAAACAAGGAAAAGAAAGACAGAGAAAGAGGGAGGAGGTAGAACAGAGGGAAGGAAGGAGGAGAGACAGAAGTGGAAAGGATGGCAGAGAGGAAGTATAAGAAAGAAATAAGTGAGGGAGGAAAGGACAAATAGAGAGGAAAGAAGAGAGAATTGAGAAAGAAGGAAGTGGAGAGGAACTGAAAAGAAAGGAGGAGTGGAACAAGACGAGACAAGGAGATGGAGAGAATGAGTAAAGGTAGATGGCGAATAGAGTGAGAAGGGGATAAGAGAGGGAAGGAGATGAAGGTTCTATGGTGACATTTAAAATATTATCAGCCTGACTACAGAGCAAGGCCAGCTCAGGCCCCCTCTCCTCTATTGCTTAGGGTCTTAGTTGGGATAATCCTTATGGATGCCTGGGAATTTCTTTAGAGCCAGGTTTCTTGCTAGCCCCATCAGGGCTCCCTCAATCAAGATATCTCTTTCCTTGCTCTCATCTCTGTCCTTCCTCTATCTCACCTATCCCAGCCACTCAAGTTCTCTTCCTTACTCCCCTTCTTCCCTCCTCTTTCCCTTCTACCTCCACTCTCCATGCACTCCCATGTTCCCACTTTTTTCAGACGATCTTGACTATTTCAACTTTCCAGGTGGGTCTATATATGTTTTTCTTAGGGTTCATCTTATTACTGAGCTTCTCTAGGATCATGAACTATAGGCTCAATAAATATTTTTGTTTATAGCTAATATCCACTTATGAGTGAGTACATACCATATTCATCTTTTTGGGTATGGGTTACCTCACTCGGGATAGTGTTTTCTAGTTCCATCCACTTGCTTGCAAAACTCAAGATATCATTATTTTTTATTGCTGAGTAGTACTCTAAAGTATAAATGCTCCACTTTTTTATCCATTCTTTGGTTAAGGGCCATCTAGGTTGTTTCCAGTTTCTGGTTATTACAAGAGAAATGAAAAAGGAGATGAGAGGGAGAGAAAAAGAGAGGAGCAGTCATTAGTAGTCACCAATCCTTCTTGAGCAGATAATATGAGCCTTTCCCCTCACAAAACAAAAGACCTCTTGTTTATACTGAACCCATCTATATGGAACGTGGGATGGTAGAAATGGTCTATCAGGATTCCTTATGTCAAGGGCACTCTTAACATCTACAGTTGTCTCCATTGGCAAGTCACCCTTGGATTCCCTGAGAGGCATCAAAGCAATTCTTGGACTCACTATATGGCACATTAACGCCCTCTATCTCCATCCACCTACTGTCAGGTCTGTTTTAGCTTTCAACGTTATCTCTTTCTACCTACACAGCTGCAGAAGTCAGTGAGATGTTCACAGTAAACTTCACCATCAGCAACCTGCGCTACTCTGCCGACATGGGCCAGATTGGCTCTCCCAAGTTCAATATCACAGATACACTCATGCAGCACCTGGTGAGTTACTTCCTGCCCTCAAGCACCTCCATTCCCATTCTAGTGCGGCCTCTAACCACTCTGACTAACTTCTTTCTCTACAGCTCAGCCCTTTGTTTCAGAGGAGCAGCCTTGGCCCCCTATATACAGGCTGTAGAGTAGCCACTCTGAGGTGAGACACAGTTTCCATTTGCAGCTCCCCTCCTCTCCCCTACCAACCCATTATTCCACTTGAAAAGACTTGGGGTTCTGATGATGGGAGCACTTGGGATCAAGGTGTTCTATTTTTGTTCTGCCATTTAATGATTTTTAAGTCAATTTACTATTTTATAGCAACAGTGTACTTGTGATTAATCCCTCAGTAGTGTAGTGGTGGCATGGCTTACTAGCAGAGTGTGTGCCTAGAATACACCAGTTGTGGACTTAGGGATGGCCTGTCTATAGATCACTTACCAAGAATATATAAGACCCTAATTTTGATGCAAGCACCGTAAAAATATTAAATTGTTGTAAGACAAAACAAAACTTAAGGCTGGATATAGTAACAAAATCCTTTAATCCCTGAATTTGAAAGACAGTGGCAGGCAGGAAGATTGCTATTCACCCCCGAGAAGAAAATGATGAAACACCGTCATCCAACATGGTGATTCAACGAGTTTACTGGGTTATCTATAGGCTTGAATTTGAGGGGTTACTTATAGGAGCATGGCCAACTCAAAGGCAGTCCCTTTACTGTAAACCTGACATGAATAACAACTCGTGAAAGCTTCAATACTGAGGCTCTCTGTACAACTTCAAAGTGTCTCAGCAGGTTGGGCAGTCTCCTCTCTTCAGCACTTCTTATTTATTGTATAACTTCTGGAAAAGAGGAGCCTTGTTAATCTTGTACATTTCAGAGGCTTTCTGATACATCTGCATTTTTTTGTTTTATGGTTTTATTGAGCCTCCCTTTAAAACTTTGAGTCTATAATGAACCTCTAACAAGAATAGAATGTTTCAATGCCAATGAAATTGCTACAAAGCAAGAAAAAGGAAGAAGAGGATAAAAAAGAAAATAAAGAACACTATGAATGGGAGAAAGGGAAGAGCAGGAGGAAAGGAGGGGAAGAAGAAGGTGAAGGAATGGGGAAAGAGCAGCAAAGAAGGGGAAGAAGAGCAGAGAAGGAAAATGGGGAAGAGAGAGGGAAATGAGAGAAGAAAACAGATGGGGAAGCGGAAGAAGATAATAGAAAGGAGGAAAGTGAGGAAGAAGAGGAAATGTAAAGAGAGAGGAAAGAGAAAGGAAAGTAGAGGAGGTGAAACCAAAGTTGAAATAGCTCTGTAAGTAATCCAAGGAACAGTGCAAAGAGATAAGCTTTTAGACATGAGTAACCACAAATGTGGAGATACTAATTTGAGAAAGTACGTGGGAGAGCAAAGCAGCAGTCTCAACAAAATCAAAGGGGAGGTTATGAGTTGGGTAGAGTGACCACAGAGTGTGAAACAGAGACGGTTAAAATCTCCTCAGTGTACACCTCTTTCTCCCCATCTTAGGTCAGTGAAGAATGGTGCCCAGACTCAGGTAGATGCCCTTTGCATGTACCGCCAGGTTCCCAACAGCCTGGGACTGCCTGCCAAGCCAATTTTCTATGACCTAAGCTGGCAGACCCGTGGAATCACCCGGCTGGGTCCTTACTCCCTGGATAAAGACAGCCTTTACATTAATGGTGAGTGTTTGCTGTCTCCACCTCCCTGTCCTCCTGCATGCTACAAAGGTTTCCAGTTGCCAGTTCTTTCGGGAGATATTAGGATTCAAATCCAGGCTCCTAACCAAAAACCCCACCTACACCCCAGAAGACTGCTCCTTTATAATTCCCAGCTTGAGCGTTTTGAATCTAAGACATGATTCCAGTTGTTCATTGCCAGTGTAATGTTCTGGCCAATTACTTCACAGAACAGTCATAGAGAAATAGAGAGGATGCTCTTGTCTCACAGTCAGCCATTTTTCTCACCTTTGATACTAGATTAACTTTTCTCCTGCACTGTTTTCTTACACAGGAAAAAAAGCAGGCATCTGTATATCTAATAGCCTAAGCTTCAGATACTACATATCAGCATAAAACCAAGAAAGGACAGATTCTAAGAGATATGCCCTAAATGGCATTTTAAAATGCAAAGCATAACATCAGAAAAACTGGTCTAAATAGTTCCCTCCTTCCCTTTCCTCAACTCTCTTTATCTCTTTTCCACTTTTCCTTTCCTCCCACCCCTCATCATCTTCTTCCTTTTATTCCCTACCTTCCCTTCCCCTCTATTCTCCTCTGTTCCCCTACCCTCCCACACCATGTCCTTACCTGTCCTCCCCAACTTAGAAATAGTTCTTGGAAACATACACTCATGTATCACCATTGCCTCAGAAGTGACTAGATTTTTTATTTTGAGAGAAAATCAACTTAAGAGAAGAAAGGTTTATCATAGTTTCTAATTTACGGAAATCACTCTCATCATGACAAGGAAGGTGAGGTGCCTGGTCACACAGCACCCATAGTCAGGAAGAAGAACGGATAAATGCAAGTCATCCAATTGCCTTCTTCTATTTAGTCATGCCCCATGATGTGGAACTGCCACAGTTAAGACAGATGTTTCAACCACAACCCAACCCAGAAACTGTCTCAGAGACATGCCGAAAAGTTTGTCTCTTAGGTGAGCCTGAGACCAGCAAAACTGATAATCAACATTATTTAATTATTACACACAATTATGGATGAGAGGAGACAAATGTAGACCCCAATTACTCTCATTTTAACAAAGAGAAAAACTGAGACAAAGAAAATGAAAGGAATATGCCCCCACTTTGATATTCTGGTTTACATACATCCCTTTAATTATGTCCCAGAAAAAAAACTTGCTTGGGTTCTGCCTTCATAAATTGTACTGTTTAAATGCATCACTTTGTTGTCCAGTCAATGTTTACCAAAATCTACTATAAATCAGATCTTATCCCTGCCACCAGGAACAAGTAATTTTGATGTGTACCTTATTTGGCCATTACTATATGCTCCATTTGGAAATAGAATACCACAGAGATAAGTGCTCAGTAAACAAAAACTAGATAACAGAGGTAGATTAAAAGGGAAGACAGTATTGCAGATAAACTGCATATGTGGGAGTATAGAAGTTTAAATCTCTTATTTTTCTCTTGCTATTGAATAGTGTGGAAGAAATAGACTAATTGAAATAATAAGAAATTGTTCATGATGATATTTAAGTCAGATCTGGGCACATGAGTTCGAGTCTTAGTAAGCACAAAAATATTTTTCAAAATGGGGCCCCACATGTACCAAAGCATGGTGTATGGATCCACTATGATGCTTCCACTTATGCATAATTTTTATTTCCTAGGTTACAATGAAGCTGGTCCAGATGTACCTCCTACAAGTATGTATTCATAAAACTAAGCATTTTAGCCTATGTATGTCTCCTCATTCAGAAAGAAAGCATGCCTCAGAACAAACCAGCCACCTAAGAGAGGCTAAGGTTTTAGTAGATGAGTTCTAGGCCTCTCTTGTGGACCTTTGTCCCTAGCATTGGATTTCTGAACTTTTCATGCACCTCTTGGTTAAAGGAAGAAGTTTGAACAAGAGTTATAGGAAGGCAGAGGTCAGATGGTGACTGTAGTTTATCCCTCCCATTAACAAATACCCCGTTAGGGAATTCATTCTCAGGTTATAAACTATGATAATTACTTAAGTGATTTGTGACTTTTGCTTTTTAAAAATCAGTAACCTCTCCACCTATCTTTTCAGCAATCCATTCTTTCATTTTCCCTAACATTCGTCTTATCTGATACTGCATTTCCATCCACCCATCCAACAGTTCATGCATTACACATTTTACTGATCATCCTTTTACAATTTATTCTATCTGGTTTTGTTTCTTTCTATATTCATTCACCCACTTGTCCATCATTTACTTCTGTCCTTCATTTCTTCTATCAATTTGTCCATCCATCCATCCATCCATCCATCCATCCATCCATCTTCACATCCATCTGTGTACTTACGGATGCATATATACTTACAGATATATGCATCTATCCGTGAACCATCGATCCATAAATCCACCTATCTACCTGTCCATGCATTTGTCAATCCATTCTCCCATTTACCACACATCTTCTTTTGTCCAAATGTCTATTTGACACTCAGTCCCTCTCTCTCACTTCCACTATGCATCTATATGCCTCTCCAGCCACTCTGTGAACAACTTAACCACCCGCCCATCCATCTTCCTATTTGTCAATTTATCCCTCTAGCTTCCCAGCACACATTCACACCCTCCATCTGCCTAGTTGCCTACCTATACTCATTCATCTACTTGTACTTTCTTCCTTTTGCTTTGCTTCCACCTATGTTTTCATTCTTTTTGTATTCTTTTTTGACCTATTATTTGTATATTCTTCATTACAATGGTCCCTTTCATTTTCTGCACTCACATTCACCCTTACTTTTTGATCAGTCCCTCTTCTTACCACCCTATCTTACTAATTTCATTCACAGTTTTTTCTCATTTCTCCACTCACATGACTGCTCTTTCCTTTACTTTTGTGGGTGATTTGTCTGACTTGGATCTGTGCTATAAAGGCTTTCCTATCAGGGCACTCTGTCCATACCTGATGATAGCCTTTCCCACAGCTCCAGAACCAGCCACCACCATCTTGCCCTCCCCGTCGACATCTCTACAGCCAGAGTCCAATACAGGTACCTGGGGGACCCTTTGATTTCACTTGATGAAAACATCTTGCCCCACACTTCTCATAGTTGTCACGTGTCACATAAGAGCTAGGAAACATGTGATGTGAAGAACCCAGTGCCAGGTTTATCATAACAAGCACAATATCAGACGAGCAGCTAAGTTAGATGCCTCCCATCATGCAAACACCATGTTCACAAGGTAAACCGATGATTTCAATACAATGAGGACAATTCAGAGGGAAATATAACTGGCATTATAGAAAAGAGGGCTTTATAGAGAAAACTCCATCTGTACTGATACTCCTGGTAAAATAGGGATGATCCTGATAAATGGGGAATAAAGAGTTGATTATAGGGAATTACATCAGCGATGACTCAGTAATCAAAAATAGCATATACATACAGAGAATTGATTATGCCTGGGTTTTCATGAAGAATAAGCCTTACTACAGAAAGGTTAATGATGGCTAAAGGTCATTAAAAACAGCTTAGAATGAACTTCAGTACCAAATTAAGAAGCTTCTGCTTAAGGTGGGTAGATGATTTCATGGGTAAAGTGTTTGGCTCACAAACATGAACACCAAAGTTCAAATTCCCAGCACCCATGTAAGTGTTGGATAGTCATGTCAGAGCAGAATTCCACTGTGTCATAGTGAACACTCACTTGTAGGTATTTACTCTCTGTCTTCCTCCAGCTATGAGGCACCACCTGGAAACCTTCACAATCAACTTCACCATCTCTAACCTTCCATATTCAGCAGACATGATCAGTGGCTCAGCCTTGTTCAACTCCACTGAGCATGTCCTACAACACCTGGTAAGACCCTTTGTCCTGAGAAGCCCATGCCAAAATTAACTTCATCTACATTTTTTACCCATCTGTTTACTCTCTTTTCCCCTTTTTCATCCACAGCTTGGATCCTTGTTCCAGAATAGCTCCTTTAACTCAAGTTGCAGACTGACCTCCCTCAGGTTATTCTGCTTCCATATAATTGCCTGACAATAATTATCCCTTCTTTTGATCTTCTGCTGTTTTCTCCTTCCTTGGGGTTTCCATCTACATTATACATATTAGAACCTCCCTTGAATCTCTATACCTTTCTCTTTAAGGCCTGCAAAGAATGGAACATTCACAGTGGTAGCTACCACCTGCACCTACCAGCATGACCCTGCACATTCTGGAATGGATGCACAGCGTCTGTACTCAGAACTGAGTCATCTGAGCCATGGAGTCACCCAACTGGGAAACTACACACTGGAGAAGCACAGCCTCTATGTGAATGGTGAGCATGGTCTGTGGTTTGCTATCTGGTATCTATCCTCAAGCATTCTTTATTTTCTCTACACTCCCATATGTTCCTAGTGGTTTCTGTGTAGACCAGCTGTTTCTGTGTTCTTCATTTCTGTCCAAATGATCAAATAAGCACACACAAAAGCATAGAGGAGTAAAGTAGACTATCATAGCATGGACAATGTTAAGAAAGAGATACATATAAATGCTGGTCTTTAACTCACTTTGATCCATCCAGGAATCTAGGCCTTAAGACAGTGCTGTCCAGAGTTAAGGTATGTCATCCCTCCTGGATGGACCCAATCTGTGAACTCCCTCAGCATCAAGCTCAGAGTTTGCCTCCTTGGTGATACTAAATTGTCAAAATGACCATTTGTATCAAGCATTACACCCCATGGAGAGTGAAAGATGATATCTTAGACCTTCATACTTCCCTTTTAATGAAGAAAGAAATTAAGGCACTAGGAATGAACAGAGCCAGCATACACTTATAAGAAGTGAAGTTTGAAGTTGGTCTGAGGCTTGGTGTCCTGAGTTTGTATTTTATTCTTTGGCCATTGAAGACCTATACATAGTTTCCCTCTTAAAAATCACAATTTATATGTCTAATTTGTTGCCAAGTCAGCATTTACCAAGAATCTACTGGAAACAAGACCTTGTTTCTGGTACCAGAGATGAATAAGTTTTGTGTTCATTCACCTAAATATAATTTATAGTAAGGCACAGACTCACTATAATATTGTTTAACACAATATTCTTTAAGTGGAATAAGATGCATATGATGGCAAATTATCATATGCATATATATATGTATATATATGTATATATATGAGGTGAGTAGATAATGGCATAGATAGACTATATCTTTGGCTTTTGAGGTATGAACATAAATCATATGGGAGACTCATTCTAGTAGCATCTAAAGAGCTGGTAGGGAAGAGTTGGGTCTAAATGAAGTATCAGGAAGTTTTTCCTCATGACAATATTTAAGTAAGATCCTAGAACATTAGTAGATAGTAAGTGCTCACAAGGTTATGTATCCATTTCCCACATAGATGGCAGCATGGTGTATGAGATCATTCCACACCTTGCACTTATCTTGACTTTTGTTTTCTAGACTACAATGGACTTGGTCCCGATATACTTACTACAGGTAAGTATCAAATCCTGCCAACTTGGTCTTGGTCAAGGCTTTCCTCCTCTCTTACAAAGGAAGCTAGCCTCAAACACAAGTCAGTCTCCTGTGTGGAGCTAGTAGCAGAATGATGAGCCCCTGGCCCATTTTTTGTTCTTCATCCATGGTATTGGATTTCTGAATTTGTTTTAGTCCTTCAGCTTGGAGGAAGAAATATGAATAAGTGGTTGTTACTTATAAAAAGAATCATATCAGATAGTAATTTTTTTCTTTCTTCTTTTGTTTATGAGAAAAGTATAATATACTTCTCTCTTTCCTTTTCCCTTTCCTCCCTTCAAAACCACCCATAAACTTCCTTTCTATCTTTCAAATTCATGGCCATTTTCTTTTTATTAGTTACTGTTACTTGCATAGGCATATATACATATACATATATATTCCTAAATGTGTCTTGCTTAGTCTGTATAATGTTACTTGTATCTATATTTTCAGGACTAACTATTTGATATTGGATAACCAATTGGTGTGCTCTTCCCTAGGGAAGAGTATTTTTCCCACTCTCGTCATATATCCACCTATTTATTTTTTAGTTCATTTGCTTGAATTTTCTCCTTTGTTTTTTCCCCTACACATCTACCCAAACATCCATCTATGCATCCGTGCACCCATATATCCATTCATTTACCCACATGCACTCACTCACCCACTTCCTCCTTAAGTCAATCTCTCCATCCACCCATGCACCCACTTACCCATCTAAGCACCAATTCATTCACCTGTTCAGTCATCCAACAATCATATTTATTTGTTTATTTGTTCTTGTCTCCAATCTCCCATTTATCACATTTTTATTCCTCTTGAAACACATTTGAGCCATTTATCATCAATTTATCACTTCCTTATTTGTCTTCACATTGATAAATTGCTCACAATTTTCATTGCCTTGAATAAATTTCATTCATAGACTTAGTTGCCCCTACACTCACATAGTCACTCTTGTTTATGGTCCACTTATGAATGATTAATCTGTCTTGAACCACTTCTAGAAGAGTTCATTGACTGTATTGGGAGGGCCTATGTTCATCACTGCTAACAGCCTTTTTTACAGCTCCTGAGCCAAGCACCTCCATCCTGCCTTTTACATTGACATCTGTACAGCCAGAATCCACCACAGGTATTTGGGGGAAGCCTTTTCCTACACTTGATGAAAAGCTCTGTTCCGCACTTCCATGTCCTGACTTACATGAGACCTAGAGAGCCATGGTGTGAGGATCCAATGCCAGTATCATTATTAAAATAACAGATATTAGACCAGCATTTCAATCAGATGTGTGCCCCTCATGCAGCTACCAGGCTTCTGACGAATAGACCATGACAATACAATGAGAGATTCTTGTGAAGTGAGAGGCACCTGACACAATATAAGTGGGTAGGGGCCTTCTAGAAAAAACTCCACCTGAACTGTTATTTGTTGATGTGAAGGAAGATTCCAATGGTGTGAACTCAGGGGCCATCAAGAGCAAGTGAGTAGAGAGACTTGAGGAGTTTGGTTTTCTTGAAGCATGAAGCTCAGCTTTCAGTGATAACTCTCCATGTCCACTCCAGGATCCACAAGGCCATAGTGTTAGGCACAGAACTGATAAGTAACTGAATCTGGGAATCATAAGAAACCACATTAAAGGAATCTTGAGTGTCAAACCAAGAAACAAGAACTTGACACTGAAACTCCAAAGGGAGCCATAGGGGGTTAGAGCACTGAAAATGTCGTAATGAATTTTTCCTTTCAGAAATGCTTTCCTTCTGGTCATCATAGAAAAATCCACTTAGCTGGAAAACACAGTGAATCTTACAGTGTAATATCCTGGATATGAGAAGATAAGAACTGATCTGTGTGTCAAAGGAGATAGCACACATGAAGAACATTCACAATAGGGAATTTGTGTGACACAGAAATGAGATGTTCAGCTCTGACTTGGATTGTGCAGTTACAGGTGGTGGTATACGGGGATATATAACTTGATGAGTATAGGAATCTAGTGTAGTATCTTTGAACTCTCAGTTACAGGGATCTCTCTTCCTGTCTTCCCACAGCTGTGGAGTATCATCTGAAGACTGTCATACTCAATTTCA
Organism: Arvicola amphibius; assembly: GCF_903992535.2. Taxonomy (NCBI): domain Eukaryota; kingdom Metazoa; phylum Chordata; class Mammalia; order Rodentia; family Cricetidae; genus Arvicola; species Arvicola amphibius. Next base: position 87,419,506 of record NC_052049.1, on the reverse strand, counting down.
CTATCTCTAATCTTCCTTATTCAGAAGACATGAACTATAGCTCAGCCATGTTCAACTCCACTGAGAGTGTTCTTCAGTTCTTGGTGAGACCCTCATCCTGGAAACAGCGTGTAGGACAAAGTTGCTGAATATCCTGCATACAACTCTTTTCTTTTTTCTTTCCTGTATAGCTTACACCCTTGTTCCAGAATATCTCCTTCAACGCAAGCTGCAGACTGACCTTTCTCAGGTGAGTCCACTTCCTTGTCATTTTCCAGGAACGACTGTACATAATGACCCTTCTGCTGTTTCTTCCTTCACTGGGACTCTCAGCCACCTGAAGGTATCTCCAAAGTTTCCACATCTCTTTTCAGGCCTGAGAAGAATCAAAACTCCACTAGTGTAATTGTCATTTGTTCCTACCAACATGATTCTATGCATCCTGGGCTGCACACACAAGAAATATATTCAGAGATGAGCCATCTGACCCATGGAGTCACTCAGCTGGGCAACTACACATTGGACAAAGATAGTCTCTATGTGAATGGTGAGCATGGTCTATGTTTTCCTAGTGGATGTCTTCAGCCATTTTTTATTTCCCTAGCCTTTTCAAAGTCAGGAATATCTTTCTATACCAGTTGCCTCCGTGTTCTTAGATTCTCTTCCAAGAATTTAAGGAGCACACATAAATAGCACTTCAGGAGTACAGCTGTGTCCCAAGTCAGGAAAAAATATGGATGTAAATAGTGGCCCTCATTTCTCTTTCTATTTCTTTTATAGTTTAGGAACCTTATCCATAAGATAGAGAGAGCTACAAAGAATTAAGGTGGAATTATGTGCTCCATTTAAACTAATCCCAATTCCCCCATTCACAGAATTCCCAGAGCTTTGACTTGGTGGTTTTTGCTTACCCTCCATTCCTTCTCTCTTTCTTTTGTTTGTGCATCTGTCTAGCCATATGTGCATGTATTCATCCATTGATCATCTATTCATTCATTCATTCATTCAACTCACAGCTATTCACTCTTGCCAGCTCACAATCAGTATTCACCACTAATTACCATGATTGATGTTCATACACGTTATTCTCATTTTAAGACAGAAACTAAAGCACATGTAGGTAAATTGACTTGCCCACTGTAACATAAATTTGTCTGGATATGAATTCTAAAGTTTCAATTTAAACCTAGTCCTTTAACTTCGCTGTTTGAAGGACTCATATGAGATTTTTCTCTTATAATTTACACAATTTAAATTCATCATTACATTTTTCATTTAGGATTTTTCATATATTCATTATAATAGAAACATGGCTGACACTAAGAACAAGTAAGTTACATGCATACTTTGTCCCAGTGGAGAATGGAGTTTTTAGTTCAGTTCTATATTCTTCCCAATAAATATATAAGGGAGGAGGATAGGATGATGGTATAAGTGGATGCATGTAAATATGTTGAGTGATACCTAAGAATAAGGCATATAGACATAATTTAAAGGAGCATAATTGAGATTAAGTAGGGAAGAGTTAGATGAGTTGAAACACCAAACCATTCTTCCTAATGCCAATCAAGTCAGATCATAGAACTTCAATGGATGCTCAGTTAGTGTATAAAATGATATAGATCTACATTGTACCACATGAACTAATGCATGATGCTAAGGACTGTGCAGCACATTCTCCTTACATTTTTTTTTTTTGCTTTTCTAGGTTACAGTGGAACTAGTACAGAAGAATCAATGACAAGTAAGTATCAGTTTAGCCTGACCTTGGTCTTGGTCCATGCTTTTCTCTTCGTTTCTAAAGGAAGCTTGTCCTAAACACAAGCTAGTCTCTGGAAAGGGTCCAGAGACTCAGTGGAAAGAGAGTTGGAAGCCTCTTTTTGGGTCTTAAGCCCTGGTGCTGAATTTCCAAATTTTCCTCAATCCTCTGAGTCAGAAGAAAAAATTGTACAATTATTTTATATTGTATTATTAAGCTGAATTAATTGAGAGACTAGTTTATGTTACCTAAAACAAATGCTACTTAGGATGTAGTAGGAGCTAAGTAGAACATTTTGATGTCTACTAAAGTGTTTGTATAAAATATCCCACTCATTCAGTATCCCACTCATATATCTTTCTAGCTGTCCACTCTTTCATTTGCTAGTTACTGTTCATCCAGAACTGCATTTTCAGTCATCCATCCATCCATTCACCCACCCACACATCCATCCATTCTCTTTTCCATCATCCTATATTTCTCTACTTCTTTTTTATCATTCCTTCTCTAATTATCCTTCTAGACTTTCATCCATCCACTATTTATCCATGCAATCATATTTCTCTCCATTTGCTAACTTTTATTTTCACCTCTTTTATATCTTACACATATACACATATACACACATACAACACACACTTCTACAGAGTCATCCATCCATTATCGCCCTGCATACCTATCCACTCATTTACTCACCCACCCATGTATTCAGTACCTAGATATCCGTCAATTTATTTAAATACCTATTTACATTTTCTCATCTGTATCTGTGCTTATGATCTGTTCCTTTCACTTTTTTGTTTGTACATCTGTCTATCCATATGTACATGTATCCACCCATTTATCACCTCTTCAGTCATCCATCCATCCATCCATTTACCATCCTGTTCATCAACCAATATCCATCCACCTATTCAACTACCTACTCATGCATATACTTGGATGAATGAATAAAAATGAATGAAATTTATGCCCTGGCAATGCTGAAACATGCATGGACATGCCCACATAGGAGAGTTCTGTTGAACTTGTTCATATTGGGTTTTATGATCTAAGTTAATGAGAATAGCTGACCAGGTTTCTTCCTTAGTGGGGCCCAGATTAGATGGATGTGAACCACCATGTGGTTGCTGGGAATTGAACTCAGGACATTTGAAAGAGCAGGCAGTGCTCTTAACCACTTAGTCATCTCTCCAGCCCCATGCATATACTTACCCCAACACATACATACACTTACTCTAACACAAATCTGTCAGTTCGTGAACTTCCTCACTATTCATCATGCTCTTTTACTTACAAGTTATTTGTTCCCTCTTTCCTTCCTTTTATTTCTCCAGATACTTATTATTATTATTATTATTATTATTATTATTATTATTATTATTAAATTTTGGGTTGACCCTTCAACTATTCTTTCTTCTTTCTATTTAACTATTTAACAATTCAATTACTGCCCACCTTTTTCTGGCCAACCACTCTCACTATCTGAGTTAATTTTATTCACAGGTTTTTTCAACATTATCACCCATTTGCTCTTTTGATCCCCTTTGAGTGTTATCTACATACAAATGGTTGCTCTGCCTTGAACTACTGCTGCATGGGCTCCTCTAAATATGTGGGGATTTTCTCATCCCTGATGACATCCCTTTCCACAGATCCTGAATCAGCAACTACCATGCTGTCTTCTCCAACAATACCTGTGCAAACAGAATCCACCACAGGTATCAGAGAACCTGTTTCTATTTTTATAAGATCTTTGTCCCACAGTTCTGATTATATAAGATCTAAATGGAAGGATATGAAGAACCTAGTTCCATAGCCATCATCAGACACAAAGACTATAGTAGCAATTCAATCATTTGCCAAGCCTCATACAACCACTGGGATTGCAAGGTATACAGACAACTGCACTGCAGTGAGGAATTTGGCTTGGGCATGCATCTAACATAATATAAAGGGTAAAGGACTTTCTAAAGACAGTTCATCCTGATTTGAATCTCTCATACTGACTAGGAGTGGCCAACATAACTTAAATGATATCAACAATGAGTGCTGTTTGACCTAGAAAAACAGAGTATACTGGGATAAATGAGAGGAATTTGGCATCCATGGAGCATAAAGCTCATCTCCCAATATAGCCTTTGCATTTCTAATTCAGAGCCTGTAAAGACAGGATGGTAGGTCCGGATTATTTATGATAACCAAAGCTAAAATGTCATTAGAAACGAGATTGGAGAGGGCCTTGAAAGACAAATCAAAACACTCAAATTGAAAACTGAAACTGCACAAAGATCTATGAGTTGTAGAAGTAACAGGACAGTCACAGTGAGGCTTTCTTTTCAGAATACTTTAAAGTTCAGTGTAGAAAAAAGTCCCTTAGACAGTATATCCCGTGAGTCTGCTAGGGTGATCATGTGAATAAGAGAAGATACTGTTATGATAGGAAAGTACACACAAAGTATGTTAGGAGCATTCAGAAAGGTTAGTTGGATGTGTCATAGAAATGAGATATTCAGGTTGTAGGTAGGCTGGGTATTTTGGTAGATGAGAAGCAAAAGGAGATATGACTTGATGAGTATTGTATTCCAGTGTGCTTGCAGGTAAAATCTCTTCCCATCTCTTCCAGCTGTGGGGCACCACTTGAAAACTGTCTCAGTCAGCTTCACTATTTCCAACCTCCCATATTCAGCAAATATGAACAATGGCTCAGCTGTGTTCAACTCCACTGAGACCCTCCTAAAGAATCTGGTGAGCCCCTCATTCCAGTAGCTTCTGCTCAGATAAATCACATCTAACAACTCTATCCAAATTTTATTTTCATTATTTTCTATGTTTTTCTCCCCAGATGGAACCATTGCTCCATAATGGTTCTTTCAACTCAAGTTGCAGACTGGATTCTCTCAGGTGTGCACTTGCCAAAAAACTATTATTGTTGCCTCTCTTCTTGCTTGCCCTCCTTCTGATTCCTATCAACATTAAAACTTTTCTAATGTCTTTACTCCTCTTGATCGAGGCCTGAGAAGAACAGAATGGCCACTGGTGTAGATGTCATCTGCACATACTTGCATGATCTTGCACATCCTGAGTTGGACACCCAGGGACTGTACTCAGAGCTGAGCAATCTTACCCATGGAATAACGCAGCTGGGCAACTATACACTGGATAAAGAAAGTTTACATGTGAATGGTGAGCATGATATGTGGTTGCTCTGTAATGTCCCCAGCCATCTGTTATTTTTTTCTACCTCTATCGATTATATTGATAATGCTGTCTAGACAAGTTTATTTTAAGTTCATAGCACCTCTTCCAGAATTCATGGAGTACATACAAATAGTTGGACAAGGAGTTATTGGTTTATGGTCATATTGTGTATAAAGTCAAGAAGCAGAAGGAAATGAGTATGTTTGCTGAGCTTCTTCTCTATTCCTTGTTGTTTCTACTTCCAAAAATGTATCCCAAAGTTCATGATACCCACATTTATTTACACTTGATTTGTCCACCCTAAGTAACTGGATATAGAGAATTTCTTGCAGAAATGTTCAGAGACTTGTCAATTGAATGACCCTTGTTAATTGTCAAGCCATTTTAACAATAATACCCTATGATATGGGCAAGGATATATAATGTATCTACATTACTCTGAATTTAACAAAGAAAGCAAACAAAGCACAGAACTGAAAAGGCACATGCCTTTTCTACACTGAGTTTTGAATGAAATTTTGTCATTCTGCAGTTTATATCCAATCACTAAACCATCACAAGGATTTGTGTATGATTTTCACCCTGCTTTCATTTTTAAATAAGCATTTACTATAAACCGTATTTTATTCATCATGCAAAGAACAAATAACTCTCATCTATATTGTTTCTTAATGTGAACTACAGTGGGAACACACACAGTGCATTTTTTAAATCATTGTCTATTCGTGTAATATACTTCAAATGAAAATGGAATACAACTCATAGTAAATGGTCAATAAGGATATTCTGGGTAGATATCCAGTGGCAGAATAAAAATGGTGTGTATTGAGGCATATTGTTGTGGAAGTAAGGTGTAAAATATGTTTTGTAAGAACCTATTGGGGACATAGAGATGAGTATAGCGGAAATACCAAGAAACCCTTCTCCATTATGATTTGTCAGATCTTATAACATGAACAGATGTTCACTAATCTTTTTAGGTGTGGTTTGGTACCAGATAGGCAAAAGCATGCAGAATTCTTTCCCTTGCTCTTCCCTCCTCTAACATGTCTTGTATTTTCTAGGTTATAATGAACCTGGTCCAGAAAAACCTCCTACAAGTATGTATCGATTTAGCCCAACCTACATCTTGGTCCATACTTTTCTCCTCATTTCCCAAGGAAAGCTGATCCAAATACAAACCAGGCTGTTCAAAGAGACCAAGCTCTCAATGGAAGCAATTGGTCTCTTCTTGAAACTACAGCTTTCATGTTGGGTTTCTGAATTTTCCATATTCTTCTTGGTTGGATAAAAATATTTCCAAAATTGTATGATATAGAATTAATTAATGGACTTTAGTTGAGGTGTAATGTGTGTCTCCTACAAGGAAGTGTTCTGACCACAGGGACATTATCATTATCAATGTGCAAATTCGGATGACTAATTAGGTGATTTTCTAGTATTGCCTTCTCTCTTGTATCTTTTCTAATTTATATTAGTTCTCTGAGAGTATTATTCCAGGAATTTGTGTTGCTGTTGTATCAGTGAACACGTGTTACCAGAACAGTCATCACTGTAATTCAAGTGTTAGCACTTGAGCATGTTTGGTGATAGCTTTCCTTCTCCAGTAGCATGCATAGCACCTTCCAGCACTCTGAAAGCCAGCCAGAAGGGATGAAACTTCCAGCTGAGTGCCAGTTTACTTCTCCATGTGCTATGGCTCAAGTGCCTGGTATCTTCAGCAATACAAATCTAACCAAGAAGTTCTGCAGGGTAACCAAATGCAATGGCAATAGCCAGTACTGTTTAGAAGTCACTGGTACATCACTTGGTCAATAGCTCCAAAAGGAATAATCCAATCCTAGTGCTGGATGTTTATTTATCATCCAGTGGTGTCTAGTGAGGCATTGCTGCCCCATTATATAGCAAATCTATTTAGACTCCTTCTATGTGTGCATGCATATACTTTAGGAAGCTTCTATACTATTAGAGTTCTGTCTGACTTTTTGGATTGCCCTTAGTATAAATTATCCCTCCCCATATTCCCTCTCTACATGGTCATCCTAATTTCTTCTATATTTTACCCTTCCCATTCTGTTATTTCCTATCAAGCATTAAATCACCATATCCTATTAAATGAAACACACAAATGTAAAGATTTAAATCTAACATCTACAAAAAATAGAAAAGGCATGACTTCTTCTCTCTTGCTCCAGGTTACTTCACCCATAATGATTGTTTTCAGCTCCATCCATTTACCTTCTCATTTGTTAGCTGTACCATTTTTATTTAATTTTTATGTGATATATTTTGATCATGTTTTTCTCTTCCCAAACTATTTTCAGGTCCTTCCCACTTCGCTACTTGCACAACTTCATGTTCTTCCCCTCTCTTCTATCTCTTTGTTTTTCTCTCTCTCCCCCAAGTTCCCAAAAGACAAAAGTAAAAATTCAAACACATATACAAGAAGACAAAATTTCAAAGTGAAAGAAAATAAAACAAAATCTCACACCAAATTAATAACTGAAAAAAATAAGGTATCCATTTTCTGTTCTCCAACTATTTCTGGGCATGAGTCCTGCCTTGTGTGTGTTTGATACACCCTGTGATACTTCATAGGAGAAAATTAATTTTCCCTTTCTTAGCAGGTGTACATTGCAAATAGCTTCTTGTCTAGGGGTAGAAGTTTGTGTCCACTTCCCTTTCTCAGTGCTGTATTTTTTCTGATTTGAATGAGTACAGTTTTTGTACATTGTACATTGAAATGGTATAGCTTTTGCACATTGTATATTGAATATATTGAACTTGTACAGCTTTTGTCCATTGTACATTGTAGCATTGTAGAAGACTCCAAGGATATAATATCTTCCAGATACAACAGATGAACTCACAGAGATTGTGGCAAATTTGAATAGAGCAGCAATAAACATGGACTTGCATGTTTCTCGACAGTAGCATATAGAATGCTTAGTGTATATACCCAAGAGTGGTAACATTGGATCTTATAGTAGATCTACTTCCAATAATTTAATAACCTCCACACTTATTTCTGTAGTTATTATGCCCCCATGAGAAGTGAGTAGTTGTTCCTGTTTCTCCACATCCATGCCAGCATTTGTTGTCATTTGTTCTATTTGCTGTTTATTTATTTATTTTTTATTTAAGCCATTCTAATAAGGGTAAGATGAAATATTATAGAAGTTTAAATTTTATTTCCCTGGTACCTAGGTATGTTGAACATGTTTTTAAAAATGTTTCTCTACAGTTTGTATTTCATTTTGTGAGAATTATCAGAGCCATGTCACAATTTTTATTGGGTTGTTTTCTTGGTGGTTAATTTTTAATTTATTTTTATATTCTTGACACTAACCCTCTGTTAGGTACTTAGCTGATAAAGATTTTTGTCATTCTTTAGGAAGCCACTTTGCTCAAACAGTGTTATTTTTTTCTCTAGAGAAGCTTTTGATTGACTTGGACATGTTTATTAATTGTTAGTCTTTAAGACTTTGCTATCCAGGTTCTGTCTCTCAAATCCTTTCTTTTGCCAATAAGTTCAAGTGTATTCCCCATTTTCTCCTTAACCACATCAGGGTGCAAGGACTTATGTAAAGGTTGTTTAATCATTTGGAGTTGAGTTTTGGGTGTTCAGTGGCCTATGTACCCATTATATTTCCAGCTTCCCATTCTTCCATTTTCCAGCTATTCCTGAACTCATATCACATTTACATCAATTCATCCATCCATCCATCCATCCATCCATCCATCCATCCATTCTCCTACCTATTCATTTGGATTTCCTTTGTTTCTTCTCTCTCCTTCCTTTATGCATGATTGTGCTCATTCACTCATTCACATTCTTTGATAAACCTATACTAATGTCCAGTTTCTATTTCATGCTTTATTTCTTCTTTTTTCTTCATACATTTATACACAAGTTCACCTGACCTTCTATTAGACACATCCCTGCTTATATATCCATATACTCACAACCTGTGTGATCACTCACTCTTCTGTCAGCTACTATCTATGTATCTTTCTGTCCATTTAGCTGTTTATACACCTGCGTCCTCCATTTGGCTTTCAGTGAATTCACATGCCAGTCCACTCATGTATCCATGCATGCAATACCTATCTATTTGTAGATGGAGGCCGCTTGTTGGTTCCTGGCTACTCAGCCCTGAAATAATAACACAGAAACTGTATTATTCAAATCACTGCTTGTCTCATTAATTCTAGCTTCTTATTGGCTAACTCTTACATATTAATTTAACCCATTTCTACAAATCTCTATATTGCCACATAGCAGTGGCTTACCAGCTAAAGTTCCAGCATCTGTCTCTGGCGAGGCTACATGGCTTCTCCTGACTCCACCCTTCTTTCTCCCAGCATTCAGTTTAGTTTTTCTGACCTACATATATTCCCTGCACAGGCCCAAGATAGTTTCTTTATTAACCAATGGTATTCACAGCATACAGGGAAATACCACGTCATCCATTCATACATCCACCTACCCATCTATTCAATATTCATCTACTTATCCATATAATTATGGTATAATCTGCCCATTCATCAATCAAGACACACACACACATACACACAGTCGTACTTTTTTACCTATCAAGTTCATTCACTTTGTTGTCCTTTCTTCTCTCCTTTCTTGTATCACTAAAATTCCTTTTGAATTATGGAATATTTTGGCCCTCCTTTTATATATTCTTCTGTCTATCCATTCATTTATCCTTTATATATTTTTGAAACTTGTTAATTAAATTTTTTATTCATTTTAAATTGAGACCACAGGTCCCCCTCCCTTCATTCCTCCTGCTCCAGTCATGTCCCTCCTAACCCATCCCCATCCAATCCTGTAAAAAGGTAAGGTCTCCCATGAAGAGTCAACAAAGCCTAGCACATTAAGTTGAGGGACCAAAGCTCTCCCACCAGCACCAAGACTGAGCAAAACATCCCACAATAAGAAATAGGCTCCAAAAAGCCAGTTCATGTCCCAGAGATAGACTTTGGTCCTCCTTCCAGAAGCCTCTCAAACATACAAAGCTACACAGCTGTCACACCTGTTTGTAGTGATCCTAGTTCAGTTCCCATGCAGGTTCCCCAGCTGTGGGTCTGAAGTCTGTGAGTTCACATGAGCTCAGGTCAGCAATTTCTATGCATTAACTCATCATGATCTTGGTTCCCCCTGGTTCATATAGTCTCTATTCCCTCTGTTTTTTTAAATTCATCTGTGTTCTTTGCTCATCCTTCATGCTGATTTCTTATCTCAATATCTTCAATTAATTCTGGTCATAGTTTAATTCACTTCTCCACACACAGTCACTCTTCAGTTTAGCTCATGGTTCATCTATGAATGGTTGTTCTGCCTCTAATCATAGCTAAGAAAAATTCTCTCACTATGGATAGCCTTGTTGTATTTAGAATGGGAAGGTTTTCAGAGGAAAATTCCTCCTGAGCTGAATCTCTAGGATGAGTAAGAACAATCCAGATAAATGAAACATGAAATATTCTTGGAAATGAGAATTTCAGCAATGACAATCCTTTCCACAGCTCGTGAGCCAGCCACCACTATCCTACCTTCTCCATCTGCATCTCTGCAGCCAGAACCTGCCACAGGTATCCAGGGTTCCCATTGCCTGCCTTTGATTAGATCCCCTACCTCAAACTTCCACCCCTGCCTTCCATATAGAGCTAAGAAACAATGATGTAAAGATGCTAGTTTCAGGGTCATCTTCATATGTGCAAAGATCAGACTAACAATCAAACCAGGTGCTTGCCCACCTGCAGCCAAATGGCACGTGAGACAAATAGACAAATAGGGGAAGACTTTCTGAGGAAAAATTCCTCCTAAAACGTAACTCTCTTTGGGTGAATGGGTGTGATCAAGATAATGAAGCATAGAAAGTTCCTGGAAGTGAGGATTTCAATATGAGGGCACAGTGACCATCAAAAAACATAGTAAATGGTGGGATTTGATTTCCATGAATAATAATGTTAACCTTGCAGTGTAGCTATGTATGTCTTTCTTAGCAGCTAGTGGGGTCATGGTACTAGACTCAGGATGGATCTATAAATGAGAATGGAAATCACTGGAAGATGAGTTGAGTGCCCATTGTAGGGTTGCATTCTTTTGCTGTGATAGTCTACAGCAACTTGAAAAAGTATGAGTTTATTTCACTTGCAAGTCCATGTCACAGTATACACTTAAGGAAATCAAGTAAAAATTCATGGCAAGAACCAAGAGCAATGGCCTAAAGCAGACAACAGGGGGAACACTGATTACTGGTTTGCTTTCAGTCTCATGTCAGCTACCCTTCTTGTTCATACACAAGCTTACTTGCCTGATAGTGGTATTGCTTATAGTGGATTGGATCTCCTACATAAAAGGAGCAATCAAGAAAATGTCCTATAGGTCCTGTAGATGTGTGCACAGTCAATTTGATGAAAGCAATTCTTCCATTCTTATCCCCATGTGTGACTACTAGACAACGAATATTAGTCACCACAGGTATCAAATCTTCAACTGCAACCCGGACGCAGACATACACATGATACCATAGGTGGTTATGCACTATAGATGATCCCAGTGTGAGTTTTCATTTCAGAAAGATGCTCCTAGTGATCCAGAAAGAGAACATCTTTATACATTGTATCCGATGAGTTTACAGGAATTGTGTGCTGGTCATAAGACCTGTGCTAGAATGAAGAGAGAATTGACATGAGGAATGCTAAGAGAAGGTGATTTGTATTGTGGGGTTAAGAAGCCAAATAAAAACGGAAAAAAATAAGGTGTCCATTTTCTGTTTTTCTACTATTTCTGGGCCTGTGACCCATCCTGCTGTGAATGTAGTTAATATATCTAGTGACACTCCTTTGGGGAAAATTGATTTTCCCTTTCTTAGCTGGTTCTTATTGCAGTTTCTTGGTAAGGGGTCTACTTCCATTTTTCAGTGCTGTCATTTCCTGGTTTGAACTTGTACAGCTCAAAGCACTATAGATGACTCTAAGGATATAGTATCTTTTAGATACAAAAGGGATGGTACACATATGAACTCACAGAGACTGTGGCAATTGTATTATTCTTACCAGCTTAAAAATACTGTATAAATGTACCATATTTTTATTATTTGTCCACCAGTTTGTGGGCATCTAGACTGTTACAATTTTCTAGATATTGTGACTAGAGCAGCAATAAACATGGACATGCCTGTCTTTTAATAGTAATGTATAGACTCCCTTGAGTGTATGCACCAGAATGGTAACACTGGATCTGATAGTAGGTCTATTTCTAGCATTTTAGGCCCTGTCACACTTATTTCTGTGGTGGATATACTCCAACTAGAAATGAATAATTGTTGCTGTTTCCCCACATCTACCAACATTTGTAATAATTTTGTTCTTGTGTGGTTGTATTTTTTATTCTTAGCCATTATTATAGGAATAAGATAAAATTTTAAAGAAGTTTTAAAAATTATTTTTTACTGATACCTGGTCTTCTTGATCGTTTTTCTAAAAAATATCTGCACAATTTGTCTTTCCTTTTGTGAGAATTTTCAAGGTCATGCCTCAATTTTTATTGGGTTGTTTTCTTGGTGGTTAATTTATAATTTATTTATATATTCTGACACTAACTCTCTGTCAGATATTTAGCTGATGGAGATTTTTGCCATTCTGTTTGAAACTAGGTTGCTCAAACAGTGCTATTTTTTTCTCTAGAGAAGTTTTTTGATTCACAAGGACATGTGTATAAATTCATAATCTTTAAGACTCTGTTATCCAAGGTCTGTGAAGAATTTTGATGGGATTTTAGTGGGGATTGCATTGAATCTATAGATTGCTTTTGGTAAAATTGCCATTTTTACTATGTTAATCCTCCCAATCCAAGAGCAAGGGAGATCCTTCCATTTTCTGGTATCCTCTTCAATTTCTTTCTTCAATGACTTAAAGTTCTTGTCAAATAGATCTTTCACTTCCTTGGTTAGAGTTACTCCAAGATAATTTATGCTATTTGTGGCTATCGTGAAAAGTGATGCTTCTCTGATTTTCCTCTCTGCTTCTTTATCCTTTGTGTATAGGAAAGCAACTGATTTTTTGGAGTTGATCTTATATCCTGTCACATGACTAAAGGTGTTTATCAGCTGTAGGAGTTCTTTGGTAGATTTTTTGGGGTTGCTTATGTACACTATCATATCATCTGCAAATAACGGAAGTTTAACTTCTTCCTTTCCAATTCGAATCCCCTTGATCTCCTTATGCTGTCTTTTTGCTATTGCAAATCTGGATTGCATGAAATGAAGAAAGCCAGGGGAGCACCAGAAAGTGTGCATGACTTCGGTTGTCCAGTGAACAGCTGCTTCAAGATCTCACTGCCTTGACTTTCCCCCTGTACTGTGGGATAAAATATTCTCTTTCTCCTTTAAGTTTCTTCTGTTGGTGTTTTATCACAGCAACAGGAGAGGAAATTAAGAAACTTTTAAGTAGAAAAGACTTCTCCCCTAACACCAAACTCAAACACTTAATGAAAGAGAAGCACAGAAACATAAAAATAAACCTTCAAACAGTTCAAAGTAAGAAGTTATGATGCATTAGAAATTTATCCTTCCTTATCCACTGCTGCACTGTCTATGAAGTCAACTAACAGTGAGTGAAACATATTAAGAGTAAACACTGTCTCAGTATTGAACTCTACAGATCGTAGCTTTTCTTGGCATGAAGGTAATTAAAGATACAATGGAGTAACTGTTTAAATAGCAATTACATTGTATTAGATACTATAAATAATCTATAGCTGACTTAGATCTTCATAGTTTAAATACTATACCACTTTCTAAAAGGAGGCTGAGCTTTCAGGGATATGGGTATCTAAAGGGAGTCTGAGAACCAATCTGCTCATAGGACAGGGCAGCTCTGATTACTAGAGAGATGACCAAAAACAATCTATTACCTTGGACTGATAAATTCCAATTTTGAATAACGTACACTACAACCCTGGGTGGAAATTTTCCCAAATACACACAGGAATTTCGCTTGTGGAGTCCTGTTCTCTGGACACGACATAGCCATTGTCCTCCTGAACTCCCATCAGCTGTGGTCACCTGAAGGTGACCTGAACAGCAGTAGGAGCATTTCCTTTCTGTCATACAGTGGGAGAGGACATGTGATGTACAGGCAGTTTGTGGTTGTTAGCTGGGAAGAGTTCGGGAGGCTCTATCACCCCTCAAATGGGTGCCATGAGAGAGCTTTTCCTGATTTAGCTTCCAGTAGGTTGTCATGGAAATATAAGTAATTCCTAGTAAAGTCTGTATTTCAGCAAGCTGCATTATGGTTGGTTTTGGGTTTTCAGTGGGCCTTGTCTGGAGTAAGCAGGCATTTGTTGAGGTCTCCTCAGGAAATGGTCACAGGACAATTTCCAAACAAGGCCAGAATCTTAAGTACCCTAGGTTTGACATTCTGATTTATTACATTGAGTTTATACCTCTGGGTTTTGCAGCTTCCTTGGTTTTTCTTTGTTTTATGCCTGTACTCTTCTGTTTGAAGGATTTTCCAGTTCAGACGTTGAAAGGCTACAAGAGGCTACTTCCCAACTTAGTCCTATTACAATTTCATTAATATCTGAGGTTAGTTTATGCTATTACTAAGAAGCTTTTGGTTGAATATAGAGAAAAATAAACAAGTTTACCTGATGTGTCAAAAGTCTAAATGAATGTAGTTTAATTAAACCACAAAGAACTATGGGTTCATAGTCAGTTTTGAAGAGAAAAGTTCTACAAAAGCAATGTAATTAAAATGCTCTATATTCCATGTGTTTTATAAGATTGTATTCAAGAATAAAAGTTATCTTTAATTAGTTAAAAAAAAAGAACTTCAAGCACAATATTGAAGAGATATGGAAAGAGTGGACAGCCTTGTCATGTTCCTGATTTTAGTGGAATGGCTTTGAGTTTCTCTCCATTGAATTTAATGTTAGCTGTCAGCTTGCCGTAAATAGCTTTTATTATATTTAGGTATGAACCTTGTATCCCTAACCTCTCCAAGACCTTTATCATATAAGGGTGTTAAATTTTGTCAAATGTTTTTTCAGCATCTAATGAAATAATCATATGGTTTTTTCTTTCAGTTTATTTATATGATGGATTACATTGATAGATTTTTGTATGTGGAACAAGCCCTGCATTTCTGGGATTAAGCCTACTTGATCATAGTGGATAATTTTTCTAATGTGTTCTTGGATTCGGTTTGCCAGTATTTTATTGAGAATTTTTCGTTGATGTTCATGAGTGAGATTGGCCTGTAATTCTCTTTCTTGGTTGAGTCTTTGTGTGGTTTTGGTATCAGGGTAACTGTGGCTTCATAAAAGGAATTTGGCAATTCCTCTGCTTCTATATTGTGAAATATATCCAGGATTTTTCCCAAAAATTGTTTCTTGTGCCGATAAGTTCAGTGTATTCCCCATTTTCTCCTGAGCTACATTGAGGAGCCAGGAATTATTTAAAGGTTGCTTAATAGTTTGGAGTTGAGTTATAGGTGTGCAGTGGCCTCTCATCATTACCTTTCTAGCTGTCCACTCGTCCATGTTTCTAGCTATTCCTGCAAACTTCTCACATTTCTATCAATCCATCTATCCTTTGAACCATCCATCCATCTGTCCATCTGTTTATCCATCCATTCATCTATCCATTCTCTTACCTACTTATTTAAATTTCATTAGTTTCTTCTTTTTCTCCTTCCTTCATGCATGTTTGTGTTTATTCACATATTCACATTCATTGACAAGCTCAAACTACTGTCCATATTCCAGTTCATACTACTTCTTTATCCATTCATACATGCATCCACCTGACCTTTCACCAGACACATTCCTCCCTATATATTCATATATTCATCACATGTATGATCACTAGCTTTACTATCAACTGTTACCTATCATTCAGACCATTCAGTTTTTTTATACACCTATGTCTTCTGCTTCCTTAGCTTTAAGCATGCACTTTCTCTCTTTTGTTATTCTCTGACCACAGATACCAATTCATTCATGAATCCATGCATGCAGTACTTATCTACCCATCCATCCACCTACCCATCTATTCAATTTTCCTCTACTCATCTATATAAGAATGCTATAATCTGCTCATTGGTGCATGCGTGCGCACACACACACACACACACACACACACACACACACACACACATCCTCACACACTTGGTAACCCACCATCAAGTTCATTCACTTAGTTGTTGTCTCTTCTCTACAAGATTCCACATAAATGACATATCTTTTTTGATTCTTATTGAATTACTACAGTCCTACTTTTATGTATTTTCCTTCTATCCATCTATTTTACCTTTATGCTTTTTATTCTCCTAGTTCATCAGTGTTCTTTACTCAAGCACTATATTGATTACTAATCTCAATATCTTGAGTTAATTCTGGTCATAGTATAATTTCCTTCTCCACACACAGTCACTCTTCAGTTTAGCTCGTGGTTTATCTGTGAATGGTTGTTCTGCCTCTAATCATAGCTAAAAAAATTTCTCTCACTATGGACAGCCTTGTTGTATTTAGAAGGGGAAGGTTTTTGTAGGAATATTCCTCCCGAGCAGAATCTCTAGGATGAGTAAAAACAATCCAGATAAATGAAGTATGAAATATTCTTGAAAATGAGAATTTTAGCAATAACAATCCTTTCCACAGCTCGTGTGCCAGCCACCACTACCCTACCAACTCCATCTGCATCTCTGCATCCAGAACCTACCACAGGTATCTTGAGAACTTTTGATTAGATATCTTGTCCCACACTTTTACCACGTGTCTTCCAGATATATCTAGGAAACCAGTATGTGAAGTATCAGGGTCATGTTCATATGTGCAAAGATCAGACTAACAAGACCACATGCCTGGTGGTAGTGCTGTTCATAGTTAACTGGTTCTTCTACATCAAATAGCAAAAAAAAATAAGTTCCATAGATAGGTCCACTGTCAATGTGATAGAAGCAATTCTTTAATTCTTATTCCCATGTATGACAATTTAACAATAATCACTAGCCACCACAAGTGTCAATCTTCAATTACAACCTGGACACAACAATACACATGGATTCATGGGTAGTAATGCATTATAGATCATCCCAGTGTGAGTTTTCATTTAACAAAGATGCTCCTAGTGATTCACATAGAGAACATCTTTAGACATTGCATTCAATATGTTTGCAGGAAGTATGTGCTGGTCATAAACTAAGACCTATGCCAGAATGAAGAGAGAATGAATGTGAGGAATGCTAAGAGAAGGTGATTTATGTGCTATGGGGTGAAGAAGTTGTGTAGGTTCTGACCTGATTGGAAATGTTGCAATATGGTGGGAGACTGAAAGAGAAGCCAAACTGGTGAGAACAGGGTTTCACTCTGGCACCAAGCAAATTCTCAGTTGTATCTCTCCTCTTCCTGCAGCTATAGGGCACCATCTAA
Organism: Arvicola amphibius; assembly: GCF_903992535.2. Lineage (NCBI taxonomy): Eukaryota > Metazoa > Chordata > Mammalia > Rodentia > Cricetidae > Arvicola > Arvicola amphibius. The sequence continues at coordinate 87,402,116 of NC_052049.1, read as the reverse complement.
AAACCCTCACAATCAACTTCACCATAACCAACCTTCCATATTCACCAAATATGAGCAATGATTCAGCTCTGTTCAGCTCAACTGAGAGTTTCCTCCAGTACCTGGTGAGACCCTTATCCTAACAGCCTGACAGAGGTTGATCCCATATGACTCCTTTGTCCAACACCTGCTTTCATTTCCCTCCTCCTTCCCCATCCACAGCTTGGACACGTGTTCCAGAATGACTCCTTCAACTCCATTTGCAGACTGGATTCCCTCCGGTGAGTCTCCTTTCTGTCCCTTTGCAAGGAATGAACACTGCTCATTGTGACCATTCTCATTCCTCCTTCTTCACTCTGGTTCTCATCTACACTATGACTGTTCTAAAGGCTCCACACTCCTCTCTTTTTAGGCCTAAGAAGAATGGAACAGCCACTGGTGTGGATGCCATCTGTGCTTACAACCATGACCCTGCACATCCTGGGATGGACATCAAAGAGTTGTACACAGAGCTGAGAAATCTAACTCAGGGAATCACCCAGCTGGGTAACTACTCCCTGGACAAGAACAGTCTGTATGTCAATGGTGAGTCTTCTCTGTGGTTTGCTATGGAATGTCCCAGGCATCCTTTATTTTTCTTACCTCTCTCAGTATTATTGCTAGCACTGTCTACACCAGTTCATTCTATTTTCTTAGTACCTTGTTTTAAGAATCTAAGAAGCACACACACAGAGCATGCAAGGAAGTGTGGTTGTTATTTTCATATTATGGACACAGTCAGGAACCAGAGGGATAACAATATGTTTCCTGAGCTTCCTTTCTACTTCTATTTGAATTCAGGAATATATTCCAATGTTTATAGTACTTATATTTAATTATACTGGTTTTTCTATTCTAATTAACAAGATATAGACTCTTGCTTGCACATATGTCCAGAGTATTGTCAGTTCAATGACTCTATTCCTTGTCAATTGCCAAGTCATTTTAATCATAATAGGCTATGATATGGGCTAGGAGATATAATGTATCTATATTACTTGGAATTTAACAAAAATGCGAATAAAGCATAGAAATGAAAAGGCACTTGCCTGTTCCTACACTTAGTTTGAAGCAATTGATGTTGTGTTATGTTGCTTTTATATCCAGTCTGTTTCACAAAGACATTGAAAGGGTTTGTATACAATTTCAACCCTCTTTTTATTTTCTATTCAGCATTTAATATAAACCTTGTGACTTATACAAAGAACAAATAAACTTTCATCCTTATCTTTTTCTAGTAGAAACTGCAGTGGGGGTACACACTCTTTTTGTTTGATTTTTGTAATCCTCCTCCTAATTATCATCACCATTATCATCATCACCATCTTTTATGCCCTAGCAATGCTTCAGTATATATGAACAACCTATTTATGGTGGTTCTCTAGTTGTTCCTATTCTGGGAAGTCCTAGATGCTTGTGTTATTGTCATACCCAAGGTTCTACAGTCTTCCTTTATGCTGTCGATCCAGCATTTTGGGGACCTTATTGTTTGCCTTATCCCATGCACTCCTCCAAGCAATGCTATCTTCAGGTATCTGCCACCTTTCATTCTTATAACATGGCCAAAGTATCTAAAGCACTGTTCCATATCCTGTAGTTTACTTCTGTCTACAGATAGAGATGTTTCTTAATGTCATCGTAGCACACCCTATCTCTTCCTAAGAAACCTTCTTGGAAATGCCATCTCAAACACATTCAACTGCTCTTCTGAGGAGCGTTTCATTGTCCAGGTTTCAGAGTTATAAAGAAGACAGCTCAAACTTGTCTCATATGCTTGTAATTTTGTTGTTGTTATGTCATTTGCTGCCAAACGTTTCTTAGTGCCTGCAATGTAGCCCTCTCCATCCTTATCTGCCTCTTGAGGTCTGAAATGGTTCTCTTTTGAACCAAGGTTACCTCCCAAATAGACAAAATTGACTGTTTGTTTGAAGTTCTGATTCATAATTACAATGTTAATATCCTGTGTGCCCTTCTCAAGTTTCGTATCTCAGTCTTCTCCATGTTTACTTTCATATCAAGGTTTTCACTGACTTTCATCACTCTATTTACCATGACCTGCAGCTCATTTAGACTTTCAGCAAGCAGTGCTATGTTGTCAGCCAAATGCAAGTTATTGATTCACACACCACCTATCTGCACGCCTGTCTCCTCATCCTCCAGGGCTGTTGTTATTATTATTCCAGGAATATATTAAATAGTAGTGCTGAAAGGATGCATCCTTGCAACACTTCTATGATTGTCTTAAACTGATCACTTAGTTCTCTACAGCCTTTGACTGATGCAAAAGTATCTTTATAGGTATTTTCTGATATTCTTATGATTTTTATCTGGGTACTTATAGAACCCCATTGTTTCCTAAAGTACTTTCCCCCAAATGCTGTTCAAAGCCTTCCTGTAGTCAATGTAACAGATGTACAAGTTTTTTCTAATTTTTTTTGTATTTTCTTGCTAGTTGTCCTAAATTGAAGATCTGATCAATTGTGCTCCTGTAAGCTCAAATTTACACTGGGCCTGTGCTAGAATTTACTCTGTTCTCTACTTAATCCTTTGCAGAATAATGAAGAAGACAATCTTACTATTATGGCACAACAAACTAATGCCCCTATAATTTGAGCAGTCTAGATTGTCCTTTTTTTTTTACATCTTTATTTTTTTTTCTCATGGTTTATTTTTTTTATATTTAAAAATTTCCATCTCCTTCCCTCCTCCTCCCCCCTCCCTCCGCTCCTCCTCCCCCTTCCCTCCTCTCCTTCTCCCCCTTCCCTCCCCTTCCCTCCACCCATACCTCCCCTCCCTCCCTCTCAAGGCCAAGGAGCCATCAGGGTTCCCCACTCTATGCTAAGTCCAAGGTCCTGCCAACTCCCCCCAGGTCCAGGAAGGTGATCGACCAAGCTGAGAAGGCTCCCACAGAGCCCGTCCATGCAGAAGAATCAGAGCCCAGCGCCATTGTCCTTTGCTTCTCAGTCAGCCCCCGCTGTTGGCCACATTCAGAGAGACGGGTTTGGTCGCATGATCCATCAGTCCCATTCCAACTGGAGTTGGTGATCTCCCTTTAGTTCTGTCCCACCGTCTCCATGAGTGAACGCACCCCTCACGTTCCTGACTTTCTCCCTCATGTTCTCGCTCCTTCTGCTCCTCATCAGGACCTTGGGAGCTCAGTCCAGTGCTCCAATGTGGGGCTCAGCCACCTTCCCCATCTGTCGCCAGCTGGAGGTTCCCTCACAGTCCTGACTTTCTTTCTCATGTTCTCTCTCCTTCTGCTCCTCATCAGGACCTTGGGAGCTCAGTCCAGTGCTCCAATGTGGGGCTCTGTCATTTTCTTCATCTATCGTCAGGTGGAGGTTCTATGGTGATATGCAAGAAATTCATCAGTATGGCTATAGGAACTGGCCTTTTCAGGCTCCCTCTCCTCAGCTGCCCAAGGAACTAACTGGGGGCATCTCCCTGGAAACCTGGGAACCCCTCTAGGGTCAAGTCTCTTGACAACCCTCAGGTAGCTCCTTAAATTCAGCTATATGCTTCCCTGCTCCCATATCCACCCTTCCTATATCCCAAGCACCCCATTCCTCCGAGCTCCCCCCATTCTCCCCTTCACACTTTTCTCTCCCCATCTTCCCTTGGCCCAGTCTCGCCCAACCCTCAAGTTCCCAATTTTGCCAGGCGATCATGTCTACTTCCAATATCCAGGAGGATTACTATATCTTTTTTTGGGAGTTCACCTTATTATCTTCTCAAGGATCCCAAATTTATAGGCTTGATGTCCTTTAATTATGGCTAGAAACCGATTATGAGTGAGTACATCCCATGTTCATCTTTTTGGGTCTGGGTTACCTCACTCAGAATAGTGTTTTCTATTTCCATCCATTTGCCTGCAAAATTCAAGATGTCATTGTTTTTTACCGCTGAGTAGTATTCTAGCATGTATATATTCCACAGTTTCTTCATCCATTCTTCCACTGAAGGGCATCTAGGTTGCTTCCAGGATCTGGCTATTACAAATAATGCTGCTATGAACATAGATGAGCATATGCTTTTGTAGTATGATTGGGCATCTCTTGGGTAGATTCCCAATAGTGGAATTGCTGGGTCCTGGGGTAGGTTGATCCCGAATTTCCTGAGAAACCGCCACACTGCTTTCCAAAGTGGTTGCACAAGTGTGCATTCCCACCAGCAATGGATGAGTGTACCCCTTACCCCACAACCTCTCCAGCAAAGGTTATTATTGGTGTTTTGGATTTTAGCCAATCTGACAGGTGTAAGATGATATCTCAAAGTAGTTTTGATTTGCATTTCCCTGATAGCTAGGGAGGTTGAGCATGACCTTAAGTGTCTTTTGGCCATTCGAACTTCTTCTGTTGAGAATTCTCTGTTCAGTTCAGCGCCCCATTTTTTAATTGGGTTAATTGGCATTTTACAGTCTAGTCTCTTGAGTTCCTTATATATTTTAGAGATCAGACCTTTGTCAGTTGCAGGGTTGGTGAAGATCTTTTCCCAGTCAGTAGGCTGCCTTTGTGTCTTAGTGACAATGTCCTTTGCTTTACAGAAGCTGCTCAACTTCAGGAGGTCCCATTTATTCAATGTTGCCCTTAATGTCTGTGCAGCTGGGGTTATGCGCAGGAAACGGTTCCCTGTGCCCATTTGTTGTAGAGTACTTCCCACTTTCTCCTCTATCAAGCTCAATGTGTTCAGATTAATATTGAGGTCTTTAATCCATTTGGACTTGAGTTTTGTGCATGGTGATAGATATGGATCTACTTTCATTCTTCTACAGGTTGACATCCAGTTATGCCAGCACCATTTGTTGAAGATGCCCTCTTTCTTCCATTGTGTACTTTTGGCTCCTTTATCAAAAATCAGGTGTTCGTAGGTTTGTGGTTTAAGATCCGGGTCTTCTATACGATTCCATTGGTCAACTTCTCTGTTTTTATGCCAATACCAAGCTGTTTTCAATACTGTAGCTTTGTAATAGAGTTTGAAGTCAGGGATGGTAATGCCTCCAGAAGTACCTTTATTGTATAAGATTTTTTTGGCTATCCTGGGTTTCTTGTTTTTCCATATAAAGTTGATTATTGTCCTCTCAAGATCTGTGAAGAATTTTAATGGGACCTTGATTGGGATTGCATTGAATCTATAGATTGCTTTTGGTAGAATTGCCATTTTTACTATGTTGATCCTCCCAATCCATGAGCAGGGGAGATCCTTCCATTTTCTGGTATCCTCTTCAATTTCTTTCTTCAAAGACTTAAAGTTCTTGTCAAATAAATCCTTCACTTCCTTGGTTAGAGACACTCCCAGATATCTTATGCTATTTGTGGCTATTGTGAAAGGTGATACTTCTCTGATTTCCCTCTCTGCTTCCTTATCCTTTGTGTATAGGAGGGCGACTGATTTTTTGGAGTTGATCTTGTAACCTGCCACGTTACTGAAGGAGTTTATCAGCTGTAGGAGTTCTTTGGTGGAGTTTTTGGGGTCGCTTATGTATACTATCATATCATCAGCAAATAATGAAAGTTTAACTTCTTCCTTTCCAAATTGAATCCCCTTGATTCCCTTATGTTGTCTTATTGCTATCGCTAGAACTTCAAGCACTATATTGAAGAGATAAGGAGAGAGTGGACAGCCTTGTCGTGTTCCTGAATTTAGTGGGATAGCCTTGAGTTTCTCTCCGTTTAATTTGATGTTAGCTGTCGGCTTGCTGTAAATAGCTTTTATTATATTTAGGAATGACCCTTGTATCCCTAATCTCTCCAAAACCTTTATCATAAAAGGGTGCTGAATTTTGTCAAATGCTTTTTCAGCATCTAATGAGATGACCATGTGGTTTTTTTCCTTCAGTTTATTTATATGCTGGATTACATTGATAGATTTTCGTATGTTGAACCAGCCCTGCATCTCTGGGATGAAGCCTACTTGATCATAGTGGATAATTTTTCTAATGTGTTCTTGGATTCGGTTTGCCAGTATTTTATTGAGAATTTTTGCGTCAATGTTCATGAGTGAGATTGGCCTATAATTCTCTTTCTTGGTTGAGTCTTTGTGTGGTTTAGGTATCAGGGTAACTGTAGCTTCATAGAAGGAATTTGGCAGTGACTCTTGTGTTTCTATATTATGAAATACCTTAAGGAGTATAGGTATTAGGTCTTCTTGGAAGTTCTGGTAGAATTCCGCATTGAAACCATCTGGTCCTGGGCTCTTTTTGGTGGGGAGGTTTCTGATAACAGTTTCTAATTCTTCGCGACTAACAGGACGATTTAGAGCATTTACCTGGTCCTGGTTTAATTTGGTATATAGTAT